>NC_060275.1:68521947-68608157 GCF_021613505.1 Equus quagga | reverse complement strand
AGAGATGACCTTTACATGCTTTACATCTTTACTAGACATAGAGATGACCTTTACATGCTTTATACCTTTACTAGACATAGAGATGACCTTGCTAGTTTTCTTAATATGCCCTCTTAGTTCTTGTTTCCTAGAAGAGTGCTAACTAGAATATCAATACTATTGTAAATTGTCTTCTCCATGGTTTGCATGTTGTTGAAAAATATAAGTCCCTACTAATTATGCTTTAGCTACTTGGGCTTTTCAACCAGAAGCAAAGTAACATTTAGGAAGGTTAATTCTGTAAACATTAACAGTTTATGCATGGTAACATGCCTAGCCATATTAGCAAGGAGACAATTGAAGTTGTCATTATGTGTCTTAAATGCCCTTAAAATATCCTGTTGTAGCTCTTTACTTTTATATCTTAGTGTTAATACTATAAATTTGTATTGTATAGTATAAAGATTTTATTGTCAGATTTATTTTTCTTTAGATGTTTATTTGAAAAAGATTTTTTATTCAATATTTGCATAGTCATGGTCTTAAAAATCAACTCTTGAAAAAGCCATCCTTAGTATTATTTTCTTCATTTTCAGACAAGGGGGGCTGCTTTTTTCATTATTGCTGTGATCTGCCTATTGCTTTTCGACAATGATGATCTCATGGCTAAAATGGCTGAACACCGTATCCTTTTGCAATAGATTGGAATTATTTAGTCCGGCAGAAAAATAGAAGACTGGCAGATGGGAAAAGAAGGGGTAACAATTAAACTGATCAATCACAGATGAAACTTTCATAGATTAATGTAGGTATTCTAAGTCAGTATTCAAATAATGAATAAATTCATTCTGAATTAAATATTTTATAGCATCTCAATATCTTCTACAGCACCTGAAATTTTCAGAAATTTAGCAGCAATGAAAGAATGTTTTAGAATGTCCTGGTGCTAAAAAAAAAAAAAAAAAACAGTGGATGATTTGCCACTCAACAAAATCAATCTGTTTATTTGTTCATACTTTAGCAATTTAAATGCTCATTTTAGAAGGCAGTGGCAATTATTAAATATAAACCTCTTTGAGATTAAATGAAAAACCTTTGGCATCTTCTTGCCTGAAAGAAAAAGTTCAGATTCCTTAATCCGATATTCACTCTCTTGCTCTTAAATTATTTCCAGCTCAGCCCTCACTCTTCTCCTATATATACCCAACTTTCCAGTCAAATTCGTCTACTCCTTTTCCTCTCCAGACATGCAGTGTTCTTTCCTAGCCATGTGCCTTTGCCCACTGCATTTAGCAGAACTCAGAACACTAGTTTTGATTCTTATGGTTACTGATACTCCCTGCCCTAAAACCTGTTACTTAATAATAATTTACTTTGTTACTGTGAAAGAGGGTGGCATGACTTTGCAAAACTCCAGGTTGCTTGTGATACACTGTTCCCTCCCCCGACTCCACCCCATCCTCTTTTGCTTGCTTCTTGCTTTGCTGAGGCTTCTGTGATCAGTGACTTTGAAAAAGATTTAAGACTGATTTTACTTGTCATTCTAGAAGGGCATTGGATAGGAGTGGTCCAAGAAAATTCCTTGCTGTTGTTTCTTTGTCTTACTGATAGTATGTATGCATATGTCTTTTGGAGGTTAAGTACTAAAATTTAACAACTGTATCTTAGGCACTGTTGTAATTGTTTTGGAGACAGCAAAAGGAATACAGCCTGTTCCAATTTATAAATCATGTCCCAAAATTAAGTTTTAAATTGTTTTGTTTTTAAGGGGAAACATTGTTGAGGGTACTCAAGTTTGGGGCTCCCAGACTAGTCTATAGTCAACCCAAAATAATGTAGCTAAAATTTCAGGAGGACTTCAGGATTCAAAGAATTACTATTTGGAATTTTTTCCCTTACTCCCAGTCCATTAGCTGAAGGACATCATGACAGTGCTCTAACCCACATGCTTTACACAGCCATTGCCTTCTTAGGTGTGGCAGACCACAAGGTATGTTCTCGTCTTTGCTCCTAACGTGATCAAGAGATTCTGAAAAGTTACAGCAACTATAACTGCAGAAGTGCATTTAAAATAAATTATCAGTGATTTACAATACTCTTTGCCATTTAATTGAGTAATTTGGGATATGGAAAAACATACTAGTTCCATTTCTTCAAGTATGTATTTAAGGGTTGAGTATTGGACTGTGTGTTTCTAATGAGACTTATCTAATTTCAATCACAGGGTGGAGTATTGTTGCTAGTACTGGCTTTGTGTTGTAAAGTTGGTTTTCATACAGCTTCCAGAAAACTCTCTATAGATGTTGGTGGAGCCAAACGTCTTCAAGCTTTATCCCATGTTGTTTCTGTGCTTCTCTTGTGCCCGTGGGTCATTGTTCTTTCTGTGACAACTGAGGTAAGAGCAGAAATGTATTGGTAATAAGTAAAATGAATTGCTATTACTTACGAATTTTAGTTCAGTACGTTGTATTTTATTTCAATTTGAGGTTGCAAGAGGGTTAAATTATCTTTCCTTTTCCTTGTAGCTTTTGAAAATTTTTGAGTTAATTTGATTGTTTATAGAAAATACAAATCAAGTACTGTTACATTTATATGTCCCTCTCATTCCTATGACCCAAAGGAACCAGTTAAAGAAAGAATTTAATACCTACCATGTGTTAGGCACAGTGATTGTGGCTCACCTAGTATTTATAAAATTATTAGGCAATAATGCTTTTTGTTTTTTAATACTTTGGGGAATACTGGGAAAATGTGCCAATATCTTATAGCTCTTATATTTTGCCATTTTACGAATCATATTGAATCATGAGAATATTTGTTTATACAAAAACGAATTCATTAAAACGTGAACTTTATATACATATAGTATTGACAGTTTTGTTTTTTTTTTTATTTCTAGAGTAAAGTTGAGTCTTGGTTTTCTCTCATTATGCCTTTTACAACGGTTATCTTTTTTGTCATGATCCTGGATTTCTATGTCGATTCCATTTGTTCAGTCAAAATGGAAGTTTCCAAATGTGCCCGTTATGGATCCTTCCCCATTTTTATTAGTGCTCTACTTTTTGGAAATTTTTGGACACATCCAATAACAGACCAGCTTCGGGCCATGAACAAAGCAACACATCAGGAGAGCACTGAACATGTCCTGTCTGGAGGAGTGGTAGTGAGCGCTATATTCTTCATTTTGTGTAAGCATTTTCCCCTTAGCAAATTTCTTATAGATTCTGATGTTCAAATCACTTACTTAATTTGGGAATTTGTTCAATACTTGCATTTAGCGCTTACGGATACTGTGCTGGTTTTTGGTAGCTTAAACTTCTGTAATATTCTTTTTTTTCCCCTCCTTTTAGCTGCCAACATCTTATCATCTCCTTCTAAGAGAGGACAGAAAGGTACCCTAATTGGATACTCTCCTGAAGGAACACCTCTTTATAACTTCATGGGTGATGCTTTTCAACATAGCTCGCAGTCGATTCCTAGGTTTATTAAGGAATCACTAAAACAAATCCTTGAGGAGAATGACTCTAGGCAGATCTTTTACTTCTTGTGCTTGAATCTGGTAAGATTTTTAAATATTAATGGCATATTTTAAAAGCTTTAATCTTTAAATTTTGACAGTTCTGGTATAATTTTAGTAATTCCCAAATTTCTGGTAATTAGAGATGAGCTAAAATTCCATTTTCTTTAAGTAGTAGAAAGATTACAGGATCATATTCAGATTACTTAAGCAATTTTTGAGGCATTTCAGAAGCGTTGGTTTAGTGTGCTATTTCAAATCAGAAAATATAGTAGCTTCTAAAGATTTTTATCTGTTCTTTATAGGATCTCACTACAGACCAGATTGCTAACATTTTATAGCTTAGTTTTATTGAGTTCTATAGACATGTGAATAAAGCTGTCTCCTTTTAATTTATAAGTTGGACATATCTGACTTAGTTTCTTACAGTTTATATGAAATGAGGCTTCTTGTATAAGTGTCAGTTAAGTAACGAAAGAGGCAGTTAAATCATATCTTCAAGTAAGGGTTAAAATCCTTTGATTAAATTCTGATAAATCTCTCTTGAAACAGTATTTCCCCACACACTCCTCCCCTATTTTTTTTTTAAACATATTTTAGCTTTTTACCTTTGTGGAATTATTCTATGGCGTGTTGACCAATAGTCTGGGTCTGATCTCAGATGGATTTCACATGCTCTTCGACTGCTCTGCCTTGGTCATGGGACTTTTTGCGGCCCTGATGAGTAGGTGGAAAGCAACTCGGATTTTCTCTTATGGGTAGGTACTGACTCTCGAGGTAATACAGCACAATGAAAAATCTTAAATGCAAAGAATAAAATTTTATTTTAATACAAGTAATTTTCCAGAGCTTCATTTTTCTTTTATTTGAAGTAGATAAGAGAAAATAAACCAAGCGTTTGATAAATACTAAATGACAGTAAGCTCAAGATTATACTCCCTGATAAATCCCTCTTATAAATAGGGAGCAAAGTCAGTTAAATATTCAGCTCTTTGCCTAATGTGTTTCTTTGAGGCAATGGAATGGGCGTGATCATTCACATCTCTGCTGTTAGAAAGAATATTCAAAATTCGAAGTGGCTGTGCATAGCATATCCTTGCATTAAGTGAATAGTTCAATTCAGTAAATGCTAGAATCCCTGATTTGTCCAAGATATTTTGATAAGACCTACTCTAAATAGATTAATAAATTCAGCTCTTATTTTCAACTGTTTATATTTTGAAAATGAATGAGCCAAAAAATACAAATAATTTTGGTACAAAGCAGAATCTGTGTGCTGTGACAGAGATACAGAACACATCAAGAGCTTAAAGGAGAGAGAAATAACTTCTTGCTAAGAAATTAGGAAAGGCTTTGTGTAAAAAGAAACATTGAAGAAGGACTTTGATAAATATGTAAAATTTCCGTAAACATATATGTACAGAAAGAACCTTCCAGCATTAGTATGACATTAAAATCTTGGAAATGTTCTAATCTTACTATTTTATATAGTCGAAAATCTGATCTTGCTTCCTTAGTTGTAATGTAATAATCATTATGCTTTAATAATACTTGTCATTTTCTTTTTCTTCTAAAAACGTATTCTACGTTTTTAGGTATGGCCGAATAGAAATTCTCTCTGGATTTATTAATGGACTTTTTCTAATGGTAATAGCATTTTTTGTGTTTATGGAGTCAGTGGCTAGATTAATTGATCCTCCAGAATTAGACACACACATGTTAACAGTAAGTCTCTTTATTTTCCTATTTGAATTTCTATTCATACTCATACAGCTTTGTCCATGCTAAAGTTAGTTACTGATCTAAGAAGGTTTTATTTTATTTTTTATTTAAATCAACGTAACTTCCTGTCTTGCTATTTACATTTACACTGCTGACTGTTAGAAATTAATTAGTCCTTTTCACTAATATTTTAGTAGTTGAAATATTAGATGACATTCAAAACATATAGATTTCTTTCTCACTTAAATGTTTTTGTTTGCAGATGTATTTTTTAAATACCTGAGGAAATTTGCAAAATGTTAGAGATAGAATCAGAAAAATAGAATTTTAAGGGCTTTATTCAATAGATTGTATTATTGCCATAGCAGCTTTTAGTGTTCACCCTGTACCTCTAAACCTTTACATGTGCTATTTCTCGTATTTGGCATGCCCTTCCCTCACCCGTGCCTTTCAGGCTTCCTCAAGACTTTGCTCCTCTGGCGGGATATTTTCCCGTAACCCCTGTCTTCCCTCCTCAAAGTTTGTTAGATTGCCCTTTCTCAATATTCCCATCGTATCTTCTGCATTCTTCTTTTAGCAACATTGAGTTATAACTGTTGTTTAATTTGTCATTCTTTCACAGTTAAAGATGTAAGGGAAGTATCTTCAGGACCTGAATTGTGTATCATTAACTCTTAAATTCTTGCACCTGGCTTGTAGTAGGAACTCAGCAATTAATTGTTGAATGAATAAAAGCAGTTACAAGTTTTGTTGGTGGAAGCATATATTAGTAAAGTGTTTTTGGATTACAGTTTGGAAATATATTTTGAATTTTAAATGTTCATAGCCTTTGACCTTTAATATTTAATACAGAAATAGTCGCACAGGTGTGTAGAGGTCCATTGTTTATAATGGTAAAAAACAACAAACGAATTGTTCACCAATGAAAGGACTAGTTAAATAAATTTGTCATTCATAGAATACTATGCAGCTATTAAAATGAATGAGGTATATATGCATATACTGGCATGAAACAATTTATAAGATGTACTAAAGAAAAAAATTACAAAACCGTATTTTATTTATTTATTTTGTTGTTGTTGTTATTTTGGGGTTTTTTGTTTTTTGAGGAAGATTAGCCCTGAGCTAACATCTGCTGCCAAGCCTCCTCTTTTTTTTCGCGGAGGAAGACTGGCTCTGAGCTAATATGTGTGCCCATCTTCCTCTACTTTTTGTATGTGGGACGCCTGCCACAGCACAGCTTGACAAGTGGTGCATAGGTCTGCACCCAGGATCTGAACTGGCGAACCCTGGGCCACCAAAGTGAAACATGTGAACTTAACCGCTATGCCATTGGGCTGGCCCTAAAACAGTATTTTAATATGATCCTATTATTGTTTTAAAAAGTTGTATATGTGTTAGTATGTGCATGGAAAATAACATCATTCTCTTAGGAGTGACTAACCCTTGGAGGTAGAATTATAGGGGGCTGTCACTTTCTACATTATTTTTTTTTTTCTGATGAAATATATAAAGCTAAAGTATTTCTGAGTCGGGGAGAAGGAGTATTTATGAGGTGATGGAGTCTCTGTAAGCAGTATTTGCTTTCATTAAAAATTCATTAACCATCTTCAAGTTCATACAGCTAACTGAAATTTTAAAATCTGACAGACTAATGGTGTGAGTCGCAAGAAGTAAATAAGCTCCATACGTGTTACTAAAGTAAATCTCCTGTCTTACTGCCTTGGAAAATTAATCAAAATTATCTATCTCCCTTTATTTTTATATGTTCTTTTTACAAAACAAATTGATTTCTCTAAAGGAGGAATTGTAGATGTATGTAAATTAAATAACACCCTGAAGTACTATTCAAAATTACTTTGTAAGAGAGGATAATCAAGGGTAAATAACTTGGTTTATCCTTTGGGGTGTTATTGTAGCACCATTAGATCAAGATAATTCTATTCTCTTTGTTAAAAAAAAAGAAAAGGGAGATTACCACTATATGTTTGCTTTTCCATTATACTCTTTTTACTCTGGGAAATTTTTTTTTTTTTTTGAGGTAGATTAGCCCTGAGCTAATATCTGCCACCAATCCTCCTCTTTTTGCTGAGGGAGACTGGCCCTGAGCTAACATCCATGGCAGTCTTTCTCTCCTTTCTATGTGGGATGCCTACCACAGCATGGCTTGACAAGCGGTGCATACGTCCGCACCCAGGATCCAAACCGGCAAACCTTGGGCCGCTGCACCACTGGGCTGGCCCTACTTCAGGAAATATTAAGACACAATAAGACTATATTTATTTGGAATTCACTAGTGGTAAATTATAATCATTGCCTTACAGACTGTTGAAATTTACCTCGTAATATAAATGAGATTTTAGGTACAGTGCATACTTGGCTCTAGTAAGCAGTACTTTCAAACTCTTTATTTAAATAAATAACACAAAACTTTAGCATCATTTATTTATTTATAAGCCATGAACCAAGTACATATTATTCTTAATCACTTAATTAAAGCAAGTCCAAATCCCTCTTCTTGTCAACACCGTTGGTATTTGAAAGTTAAAATGTTTCTTCTAAAATTCGCATTTTTTTTAAATCTTGGATTTACTTATTGAACTTAGGTTTTACTATGAATACTTTCAAAACTGTAAACAGAAAAACATATAGCTATATAGTAACGTTTAAATAACAAATTTATTTTTTAAATTACAAATTTAAAAGTTTTCTTTTCTCCCTTTTGCTAGCCAGTCTCAGTTGGAGGGCTGATAGTAAACCTTATTGGTATCTGTGCCTTTAGCCATGCCCACAACCATACCCATGGAGCTTCTCAAGGAAGCTGTCACTTGTCTGATCACAGCCATTCACACCATATGCATGGACACAGTGACCATGGGCACAGTCACAGCCACGCATCTGCAGGCAGAGGCATGAATGCTAACATGAGGGGTGAGTCCTTGCCAAGTATTATCCTACCTTTAAACTGTGTTTGAATTCACTCTGTTTGTATTAAATATTGGGCTTATGGTACAGTTTTATTTTTGAAAAACAGTCTGTGGCTAAAAAAAGGTCTGAAGTCACATGCTGTAGAAAATGCTTATGTTTGTTCATAAATATTAATTTTTAAATAGATTATAGTAATTGTAGAGTCCTTTTCATAGTGACAGTGGCATAAATATTACTTGGAAGGGAAACCCTGAGTGTGCCGTTATGAACTTTGACTACAAAAGAACCAGGAAGATTGTACTGTACTGTAAAAAAATATGGAGGAGATATTTATCACTTCTTATATTGAATTATTTATTCTGATTGTTTAGTATAAGTAATTTGGGTAATGTCAAAACTTTGCTCATGTATGATATCTGGGAAGCCTTCGCAGACAAACCACACCATCATGAAACTCACCATACTGTGTTATAGTTGCGCACATCCTTACCCTTTTACCACTATGCATGAATTCCTTGAGGTCAGTGACCATGTTTTAGTCATTTTGAAGTACCAGCCCCAAGGAGAGTGCCAGGTGCATAGTAGGTACCCAGTAATATTTGTAGAATGGATAAAAGAACTAAATTAGATGTGCTTTAATTTTTAATATTTTTATATATTTTATTTTTAGGTGTATTTCTACATGTTTTGGCAGACACACTTGGCAGTATTGGTGTGATTGTATCCACAGTTCTTATAGAGCAGTTTGGATGGTTCATTGCTGATCCACTCTGTTCTCTTTTTATTGCCATATTAATATTTCTCAGTGTGGTTCCACTGATTAAAGATGCCTGTCAAGTTCTGCTTCTGAGACTGCCGCCAGAATACGAAAGAGAACTACATAGTGCTTTAGAAAAGGTAGTATGTGTAATTTCTTCACTATTTTTTCCCTTTTAAAATAGTATTTGAAATTGAGTAAGTTGACCTAACAAGAAATGTGCAAGATATGAAGAAAATACAGTTTTACTTAAAAGATATAAAATAGGGACTGAATAAATGGAGATATTCTCTTGGATGGGAAACTATTGTGAAGATAGTGCTTTTCTTTCATCTAACTCTCAATGCAGTTGCCTCTCATTAGGTGCTTTCTGTTTTGTTTGTTTTTGTTTTGGGGGCGGATAGATAATCCAGTATTACATAAGACAATGCTTGAGAATTAAAAAAGACATAAATTTACAGTATTAACTAATAAGGTCATATTTTGTGATTATAAAGTTACAGAATTAACTAACAGAACTGATAGTTTTGTCCTTGCACAAGAATAAACACCCAAATCAATTTTAAAAAAAACAGATTGTCCAAAAACAGACCCAGGTACTTAGGAATTTAGCATAAAGCAAAGATAGCATTTCACATCAGTGGTGAGAGAGGGTTGACCTAACTAATATTTCTGTTTGGTCAACAAGAAAAGCTATATCTCTATACCATACCGTATAAAAATATATTTCCATTGGCTTAAACAGGTAAATGACAAATTATGAAAGTGCTAAAATAAAATAGAATATTACTTTTAGAGTCACGGAGGTAGGGAAAGCCTTTTTACTAAGCTTGAAGTGAAACCAGAAGCCAGAAAGGGAGTAAATCTACAGATTGGACCAATTGACAGTTGTCCATTGGCAAAAGATCCTGTTAACAAATATGAAGTAGAAAAGGCAGAGCAGGAGAAAATGTTTGCAGCATACATAAACAGGCAAGGGCTACTATCCATAATCCTTTAAATCAGGAAAAAGACAGGCTTATAGAAGGATTGATTGGTTATATAAACAGGCAGTTCATAGAAAAAACAAATACAAAATAGAATGTTTTTCAGCTTTTGGTTTGCCATATATTGATAAGTAATTAGGATTTGCTGATGAAAAGTTGGCATCTTGTATATTTAAGGTATAGCATCTTAATCCACGGTTTTCATAAAGTTTTCTCACTTTCTCATAATTAGTGAATACTACATCCTACTAAAAAAGTTTTTTATTTCAAAAATAATATATGTCTATTACAGAAAACAAAAAGGGGGAAAAATCACATATAATTCCACCAACTGGAAAGACAACTTTTAAAAGTTGTTTTTCTGTATAAAAATATATTGAAAATAAAAATGGCAAAAAACTGTTTTATAAATTTTTCCCCACTTAATTATGTCATGTTGATAATTATTCTAATACGTTTTTCATGACACTGTAGTGTTACATTGTATGGGTTGTCTATCATTTATTTAACCAGTCCTCTTTTGTTGAACATGGAAGATAGCTTTTGAGTATGTTTACTCTGTATAACAAATAAGGGGCTGGCCCTGTGGCCGAGTGGTTATGTTCGCACGCTCCACTGCAGCAGCCCAGGGTTTCACTGGTTCGGATCCTAGGAGCGGACATGGCACTGCTCGTGAGGCCATGTTGAGGTGGCGTCCCACATGCCACAACTAGAAGGACCCACAACTAAAATATACAACTATGTACTGGGGGAATTTGGGGAGAAAAAGCAGAAAAAAAAACCAATATGTGAAGGTGTACATGAATGTAAGGAAACCATGTAGTTCGTTGAGCATCTCTAGTGTTTAGGAGAGGCAAAGTACATCTTATGTAGGTGTGCACCTGTTGGGTGTAAAGACACTTGTCACCTCCATTCACTTCCTACTGAGAGCTTCCTCCCTGGCATCTCTCCCAGGTCAGAATATTTTAGGCACCTTTACTTTAAGCTAATTGTCCCTCTCCTGTTCCTTTCTCACTTCTGGCTCTCCTTATTATCTTTTTTTCATTAATCAGCTTCATAGTGGCTCCTGGACCAAAAGGATTGCTTTGTGTTAAGTAAATTAGCCTTTAAGTCCTTTATATCACCTTTCCTTTTACTTGACAGATACAGAAAATTGAAGGATTAATTTCATACCGAGACCCTCATTTTTGGCGTCATTCTGCCAGTGTTGTGGCAGGAACAATTCATATACAGGTGACATCCGATGTGCTGGAACAAAGAGTAGTACAGCAGGTAATAATCTTTTGTAATTTCAGTTGAGGTTGTTCATATGTAAAATTGCATACATTATAAGTTATACAGCTCAACAGTCATTTAATTGTTCAAAAATATCAATCTTTCAGCTGTCAAAGGGTAATGTAGCTTATTTTTTACATCTAAATTTGTTTTATATCCAAAAATGGTGAAAATAAAATCAAGTCGAGGCTGGCCTGGTGGCACAGCAGTTAAGTTCACATGTTCTGCTTCAGCAGCCCGGAATCCACTGGTTCGGATCCCGAGTGCAGACCTACACACCACTTGTCAAGCCATGCTGTGGCAGGCGTCCCACACATAGAGGAAGATGGGCATGGATGTTAGCTCAGGGCCAGTCTTCCTTAGCAAAAAGAGGAGGATTGGTAGCAGATGTTAGCTCAGGGCTAATCTTCCTCAAAAATAAATAAATAAATAAATAAAAACCTTTATAAAAAAATAAAATAGAGTTTTAGTATTTACAGGACAAGCTTAAGTTAATGTAAAAAAATTCATTTATGATCTACCTTGGTTCCCAATAGATTATCCAGAAATAGGTTATTATAAATATAGCCCTAAATTAATAATAATAAAACAAAATTGGCAGGGTATATGCTATGGTTGGAGATAAGGATCAAAATAGGTCCTGTATCTCTACTCTAGACATAGCAAATTGGAATGTCTGTTTTCCTTTTCTACTCTGAATGTCAGGTCAGTAATTTACTGGCCTTCTAAAACATCCTAACGTTTGACCAACTAAGTAATAAACATTACTTTGTGGATACATCTTTGACTATCTGTAGCTATAAAAAAAAATGTGGTATCAGTTATTTAAGATGTATGTACTAAAATGTATGGATTTTTATAACAGGTTACAGGAATACTTAAAGATGCTGGAGTAAACAATTTAACAATTCAAGTGGAAAAAGAGGCGTACTTTCAGCATATGTCTGGCCTGAGTACTGGATTTCATGATGTTCTGGCTATGACAAAACAAATGGAGTCCATGAAATGCTACAGAGATGGTACTTACATCATGTGAGGGAACTCGAGAATTACAGCTGGAGTATGAAACAGTGAAGATTAAAGGACTCAGTGTTTATAATATTGCCAGAAGGAAGAAAATAATTGTACAGAAACTTTTTGCCATATTTAAAAAAAATTTTAAAGCTCCTTACTATTGGATCAAGGAATCTTTCTTAAAGGACCTTTAAATACAGAATGAAGCATTAATTGTACAAGTAAAATAATTATTTGAATTATACCAGAAATCTTGAAATTTGAGTGAACACAATGTAGCACATCATCTTTGAAAATGAGCATATAATGATGGATTCTAGTGAAGACCCAAATTACTTCTGTGTGTTTACTTTCTGTCAGAAAGCATCTCCAATGTAAATAATGTATTTACATGTTTATTACAAAGACCCAAAAGAAAAATTTTTAGTCAATTTTTTGCATAGCCCTAGGATAAAATGGGAATAAAAGTTCTATATTTATGGATTTTCTGTATATAAAACTGGTTTCTAATTATAATTTAAATCCATTAAGTAAAAGCTGTATTACCACTTTAAATGTAAACTAAATTATTTGGGAGAAACTTCAACCACTGAAATGAGACAAACAGTGAGAATAGGGAAGTATAACATTACAGTGTTTGATGTATTACAAAAACCAACCACTCTGTAAAATAAATTTTTTTACTTTTGGTAATATTTGCAAATGAATAATTACTTTATTAGGGTAAAGAGCTTATACTAAGTTGTGTGCATGTTACTCAATCACTTGTCTTCTTCCTCTAAGGTAGAATATTCTATTTCTTGTTGTGCATCAGGCAGGTATCCAAGCTGCGCCAGGCTTTCGGTCTTTTCATTTAGCTCCACCCGGTGGGGAGCAGCCCGTTGAGAGAATCATAAATAACTGTCCACTCAGAGTTGAATTTTCTGTCTATAGATGTAACTATTTTTTTAAATTTCTGGAACGTGTAGATATGTAAGAAATATCAAAGAATAGGTATTTATTTTAAAGTTTAATAAGTAAATTTTGTCCGTGAACACTTTGGCACTATGAAATCAAAATACCTTATAACTACTTCCTAGTAATATCTAATTTATACTTTTTCATTTCCAATTTAAACTGAATGTATATTCTGAAAAGACTATGATAAATAGATATATAATAATATATACAGTTTTATGAACACTAAAGAATGTTGTCCAAAAGAAATTTTTGAATATCTGTCTGCTTATAAGCATCTGAATATTTTCATTTTTATACTAGGAATTTTGACAAGTAGGATGAATTAATTTTAGTATGGGTACTATTTTCTTATCTATACCACAATGGCAAACTTGTATTGTGAATCATATTTTTATCTTGCCAACTTTAATATGTGAGAGGTTTTAGAAATTTGTTATAAGTTATTTTGATATTCCTTGTCTTCTCTTTACACATTTTCTGGTCCAAAATCTACATATTAAAATTTTTGCGTGGTGGGGAAATAATTGCATATTGATGATTTAATGCAATTTTTGTACATTAAATTTTTTTTAAGTAGATAGGTACAATAAATATTGCATCGTTATTAAAATTGTCATTTCCCTCAGAAGGCATATGAACAGCAGAAAAATGAATGTGATAGAGCTCTCAGAGTGAAAGGGCAGGGCAGCAGGCTAAGGGGGTGCAGGAAGAAAGTAGGGAGACTCCAGCATTGAGAGCACCTGGGTGCTGGTTCCACCTCATTTAAACCATGTGACTTCAGGCAAATCAGCTTCTTTGGGTATGTTTTTTTTTTCCCTCATGAATAAAATCTCAAATTCTCAGGGTTATGAGGAGCAAAAGGAATAATGTATGTGAAAATGAAAGTTGAAAAGGGCTAAGTAAAGTTGAGGAATTGACATTATTTTAAACCTGACTTCAAAGGTAGCTTTCATTAGTTTGTCTTTTTCTATTTAAATCAGCATCCTAAGAGATTAACTAGATGTTAAGTGTACAAATAAGTTCAAAATAATACCCAAACAGAAGCCTGTTCAACAGTTCATTTGCCCCAAGAAGGGTGGTGGTGGCGCTTTACTACACGCACTAACTTCTCCGCTTCCTCTTCTCATCAGCTGTTCTTTTCCCTTATTACCAATTTGGGTAATAAGTGGTCTTCACTTAGAATAAACTTTACATCCTTTATAATATACATTTATTCTTCCTTTTACATAATAATTGATAAATCGTTAAACTTTTCTAAACAGAAGAATAATGAAACTATATGTAGATATCTCTAACTAAAGGATTCCGATTTTACTTTAGATTATGATTGTCCCCTAAAATATCTACTATATTAATGCAGAGATGCATGTTTTTACTAATTAATGGTCACGTGGTCCAAAATTCAAGAGAGTAAATGACAAAAAGCCTCCCCTCTCTCTCACTCAGACACACAGCTCTCCTCTCTAGGCATTACCACACTTGTCAGTTTCTAGTGTATCCTTCCAGATATTTTATGAATATACAAGCAAATATATATATTATTTTCCACTTAGAAATTATTCCATGCTTGAAACATTAAAAAGCGTCCCCATTATTTTTATCAGCTGCATTAGTAATCCTATTGATGGGTTTTTTTAAGTTGGTTCCAATCTTTTGCTATTATAGACAATGCTAATGTGAATAGACTTGTACAAACATCATTTTGCATGTGTGCAAATAAATATGTAGAATAAATTCCAAGAAGCAGAATTTCAGAATCAAAGAGTTTAGGGCATTTATAAATCTGAAAAATATTGCTAAATTACACTCCATAGAAATAGTGACGGTTTACCCTCCCATCAGCAATGTCAGATGTCTTAAAATAGACATTTTAAGGCAAGTATTTTTTTATATCCTTAATTTATATGCAAATTAAGTACACAAAGAGATTATATATAGATGCCAAACTGAGTTCAATTATAAAACCACTAATGTTCATTTTTAGTGTGATTTTTCAGAAGGAAAATTTTCTAGTAAACAGTAGTGTATAATACAATTAAAAAGATAAAATTAGATTTTTTATCGTTTTAAATCAAATTTTATCAAATTTTTATCAAATTGTTTTGCTCTTTGTAACCACGGCACAATTTCTGACACAGATGCTCAAAGTTGCTTATTTTGTGCATATACAAACATAGTGTTCTGTTACATTTTTTTATTTTCTGATATTTTTATTAAGATATACTTTGCATACAATAAAATGCACAGAGCTTAAGTGGTCAGTTCAGTGAAGTGGTGAGGATACGGAGCAACTGGAACTCACATAGTGCTAGTAGGAGTGTAAAATCATGCAGCCAGTTTGGAGCAGTGTTTGGCAGTTCTTTTAAAGTTAAAGATACATCTACCCTGTGACCCAGCACTTCCACTCCTGGGTATTTACCCAAGAGAAATGGAAAGATGTGTCCACAAAAAGACTTGTATAAGAATGTATGTATTTGTCATAGCCCCAAACCAGAAACAACCCAAATGTCCATCAACAAGAGAATGGATGAATAGATGTGTGTATTCATAATGGAATACTACTCAACAGTTAAAAAAATTATTGTTACAAACAATATAGGCAAATCTCAAAAACGTTATGTTAAGTGAAAGAAGCCAGACATGAGTTCCTACTGTATGATTCCATGCACATGAAGTCCCAGGACAGAGATGACTAATCTAGTGACAGAGCACAGACGGTGGTTCATAATAATTTTCTATTGCTGTCATAAATTACCACAAACTTAGTGGCTTAACAGAAACTTATTTACGATTCTGTAGGTCAGAAGTCATGTGGATCTCACTGGGCTAAAATCAAGATGCTGCAGGGCTGCATTTCTTTCTGGAGGCTCTAGGGGAGAATCCATTTCTTTGCTCAATTCAAGCTGTTGGCTAAAATTCAGTGCTTGTGGTTGTAGGACTGAGGTCCCTGTTTCTTTGCTAGTGTTCCCAGCAGGTGGTGATAAAGGCCACCTGCATTCCTTGACTTGTGGTGCCATTCCGCCGTCTTCAAAGCCAGCAACAGTGGGTCATGTGCTCCTCATACTTCAAGTCTCAACTGCCTCTTCTACTGTTGCATCTTTCCCTGACCCACTCTTCTGCCTTCCTCTTCTACTTTTAAGGACTCGTGTGGTTGCATTGGACTCACTCAGGTAATCCAGGATAATCTCCTTATCGCAAGGTCTTCAAAGTCCCTTTTGCCATGTAACATTAACAGGTATACTCACAGTCTCAGGTTCTGGGCATTAATTAGGGCAAGGGCATCTTTGGTGGGGTCCTACCTACCACATGGTTGCCTCGGGGGGACAGAGAGTTTGTTGAAAAGGGACAGGGAGGATCTTTTTGGAGTGATGGAAATATTCCATATCTAGAGCAGGGTAGTGGTTACACAGATGTATACAACTGTCAAAATCTTCTTAATTATAATTTAACTTCTATATCGCATTTTCTTTTTTAAGTGTTTCTATAGTTGGCTAGTAATTATTAATTTAGAAGGTGCTGTGTGCTAGGTACTGTAGTAAGCACTTTAAGTGCATCTTTTCTCCTAGTACTCTGGTGTTATCACATATTAAGTTTGGTTTAACTGATCAATTCAATAATGCAGTATAGTGGACTAGATTTTTTCATGTGCATGTTGTTCCACTTTATGGTTATTTTCCATTTGAATTTAAAGGCCAAGGAGGTTTCTTCCTGCAACAGTACAGTACATAGAGCTATCAGTATTAATATTCACACAGTTATGGAAAGTCTGTTTAAGAAAATAATATAATTCAATAGTTTATGGGTTTTTTAACATTTAATAAATTCATTCATACTCAACAAAAATTCATTTAAGTCTTTTATACCAAGACACTGTCTAGGAACTAGGGATAAAGTCATCAATCAAACAAAGTCTTGCCCTAATGCAGCTTACTTTCTGGTGGAGGAGACAGACTAACGTGTAAAAGCGTCAAGTTGTGATAAGTACTATGAAGAAAAGCAATAAGTTATTGAACTCTTCCCAGGTACCAGATGGGCACTGTTTTAAACAATATTACCCCATTTTACTGATGAAGAAACTGAGGCAGAAAAAGTTTAACTAACTTGTCCCAAATCATACATCTAGTAAGTGGTAAAGCCAACTTTCCAAACTAGGCAATCTGGTTTCAGGATTGACCCTTTGTTTTTTTTTTAAAGATTTTATTTTTTTTTCCTTTTTCTCCCCAAAGCCCCCCAGTACATAGTTGTATATTCTTCATTGTGGATCCTTCCAGTTGTGGCATGTGGGACGCTGCCTCACCGTGGTTTGATGAGCAGTGCCATGTTTGCGCCCAGGATTCGAACCAATGAAACACCGGGCCGCCTGCAGCGGAGCATGCGAACTTAACCACTCAGCCACAGGGCCAGCCCCAGGATTGACCCTTTTAAGTAAAGCAGAATACGAGGATAGAGTGACAGGGCCAAGGAGGATCCCTATGGAAGAAGACTTTAGAACCCGATTTAAGTAGGGAGGCAAACAATATCCAGTATCCTAGACTATATTCTACTAATATTCACTACTCTAGGCTGAGAGAACATCAAATGAAATGGCTTCTAGGAGGAGGTGCTTAGCATGATAGAAGAGCAAGAACGCCAGTGTGAGAGCAAGGTTAGGCAGATGGTGTGATGAGGACTTGGAAAGCCGGTGGAGGGCTTTGAGGAAGGGACTGACTTGAGCTGATGTGTTTCAGAGTAACACAGGATCAGGGTGGGAGGATGAAAGTGGAATCTAGGGGAAAGTTAGAAGGTTTTTGCCAAAGCCCAAGTGAGAGAGGATGATGACTTGGACTAGGTAACATATTCATTGCCTCTTATTATAAGTTTGCTATTTAGGGTAAAAAATGAGACACAAACCTGCCTTCAATATGCTTATTACAGTAGGGAAGACAAGATGTAGATACCCAGTCTGGCCTGGTGGCGTAGCGGTTAAGTTCACATGCTCCGCTTTGTCTGCACAGGGTTTGCAGGCCCAGATCCCAGGGGGTGGACCTCGCACTGCTAGTCAAGCCACACTGTGGTGGCATCCCACATAAAATAGAGGACGATTGGCACAGATGTTAGCTCAGCAACAATCTTCCTCAAGCCAAAAGAGGAAGATTGGCAACAGATGCTAGCTCAGGGCCAATCTTCCTCACAAATAAAAATACGTAAATAACTATAATTCAAGATTTAGAGAGATTTGTTGCCATAAGGGAGTGGCAAAATTCAGAAAGTGGAGGTTACTTTTAGCTGAAGGGAAGAGGATGCAGCTTCACAGGTGAGGTGGCATTTGATAGACCTAAGGGTCCAGTGGGGTTGGAAATATGATAGCAAGGGGATTAATTCCACCTGGAATGAACTGTGCAAACCTATTAGTAGTTCAGCTTTGCATCGTAGTGGCTTTTGAGTATGGGATGAGTAGGCCTATGATTAGAAAGGAAGGTTAGAAAGCAGAGCATTGAAGGTACATGAATACCAGGTTACAAGTTAAGCATAGACCTGTTAGGTAACCATGCTGGTTAATTGTCTAGCCCTGAAATAGCAACAGGTGAAGTTACACTGACTGACACTTTTCAAATGCCTTCCTTCAAGTAGAGTTTCCCATTGTGAGGTTGCCTCGCTTTTCCAGAGGGGCAGGATAGGAATGCCTAATATGAAAGACTGCAAATTGATGTAGTGGGCTGGACACCGACTCGCTTAGGAATCAGACCCACCACCATAGCTGTGATCTAAGAGCCAGTCGCTTATTTTCTGACTTAAAATGATGATGTCTGGATCCAGTGAATATGAGATGATCCCTTGCAGTCTTATGAAATCAAGGCAATAGTCTTAAATTAATCCAGGGGAAATGTTAAAGGCACCTATTTAGTCAACAGACACCTGATATATATAAAACAGTGGATGACACAAAGAGGTCTGATATGGCCTCTGTCTCTACAGGAAGGCAATAGTTACTGAGCATATAAAAATATGTAAAAAAGAATGAAGGGGGGCGTTCGCCCCGTGGCCAAGTGGTCAAGTTTGCCCACTCCGCTTTGGTGGCCCAGGGTTTCGCCAGTTTGAATCCTGGGCGCAGGCATGGCACTGCTCGTCAAGCCATGCTGAAGTGGCGTCCCACGTGCCACAACTAGAAGGACCCACAATTGAGAATGCACAACTATGTACCAGGGGGCTTTGGGGAGAAAAAGGAAAAATAAAATCTTTCAAAAAAAAAATAGGGGCCAGCCTGGTGGCACAGCGGTTAAGTTTGCACGTTCCACTTCTCGGAGGCCCAGGGTTCGCCGGTTTGGATCCCGGGTGCAGACATGGCACTGCTTGTCACGCCATGCTGTGGTAGGCATCCCACATATAAAGTAGAGGAAGATGGGCACGGATGTTAGCTCAGGGCCAGGCTTCCTCAGCAAAAAGAGGAGGACTGGCTGTAGTTAGCTCAGGGCTAATCATCCTCAAAAAAAAAATGAAGAGATAGAGGCTGGGAGAAGGGTAAATGTAATACTGTTCTGAGTTCAGAAGCAGAAGAAAACTCTCCTGGGAGATTAGAAAGACCTTTATGGAGGAGAGGGCATACATTGTGTTGACATAACCCATAAATAATCTATAAATCAGGGATCGGCCCCGTGGCCGAGTGGTTAAGTTCACCCACTCTGCTTCAGCAGCCTGGGGTTTCGCTGGTTCAGATCCTGGGCACAGACATGGCACCGCTCATCAGGCCATGCTGAGGCGGCGTCCCACATGCCACAACTAGAAGGACCCACAACTACAATACACAACTATGTGCTGGAGGGACTTTGGGAGAAAAAGCAGGAAAAAAATCTATAAATCAAAACTGGGGTGAATTTATTATCAGCCAACTCTGAGGACCATGTAAGCCTGGGTGAGTCCTTTCCAAAGGAATGGAGCACTCCAAAGAAGTGGGGGTGTACAGAGTGGTTATATACAAAGAGCATGTATCACATCTCACAGGAATGTCCCTTTCACAATAGTCATGAGATTGCTTTGACAGCACAGCAATGTGGTGAACACAGCAGGTTTGTGG
This sequence comes from Equus quagga, assembly GCF_021613505.1. Lineage (NCBI taxonomy): Eukaryota > Metazoa > Chordata > Mammalia > Perissodactyla > Equidae > Equus > Equus quagga. The sequence goes on along the minus strand of NC_060275.1, from coordinate 68,587,968 downwards.
TCTCAAGGTGAGTGGGCTACAAGGTGAGCACAGCAGGTCAGTATGCAATCCCTAGTTTAGGTAGAGAAGCTTATCCTTAAGGAAATACCAGTGTGGGGGAAGTTACATCCTTATCTTTAAGGGCATTGTTCTTGTCTTTGTGACGCAGTAAATACTTAAAGCAGACACACAATGCATGCTCAATGGCCATGTCAGCCCCTTTTGGAAAAACAAGTTCAGGCCAAGTTAGTTTTACACCAAAAGGCTTCCTCATATACTAGAATATATCCTATTGCCTGTCATTTATTTATCAATTGCTAATCAGGAAAAATCAGTGGACTTAGCTACGATTTTGAAGCTTGACTTGTCCGTATCCTGACTATGTGACAAATCTGCTAAAACTCTGAGCTTCAGCTTCCTCAGCTAGGAGCATCACAAAGGTTTTGGATGATCAAAGGCACTTTTCATCTGCTCCCACCTCTGACTCCACCAAACAGCTGATTATAAAGTACAGCTGGGCACCAACACAAGACCAACTGTGCTTTCAAGCTCCTGCTCTGTACTGTAGCAAATGTTCCTCAGCCCCAGGCTTTAGAGTCTCAAGCTACTCACCTTCTGGAAAGACTACTCACTATACAAAGGCTGATTACTGTGCAAGCAGAGCAACACTGGGAGTGGACTGTGGAGGAAAATCCTACTTCAGTTTCCAGGACTGACAGGAGCCCTCTCTCCTTCTCCATCACTTTTCTCTCTGGCCTCCTCTTTCATTACTTGCCCTTTCTCTTCTTCATTCCCTTTTATTGCCTCCGTCTTCTTGCCATCACTTAACTCTGCAAACCAAAAGTCCTTATGAGGACTAAAGTTAGGCTTTGTAACCAAGGTCCCATTGCCCAACTGCTATAATTAATCACAATAAACAGAGCCTCAGGGCTGAGGAGATTTTTTGCATGAGAGCCAATTCAAGAAAAATTTAAATACATACAGACCACATACTAAATATAACAAAAACGGTTTTTCACTATCTTCTCACGTACTAATTCTTCAACAGTCTTACCTCTGTAAACGAATTTGCATGTGCCCACGTCCACACACATACACGCAGTGGGGTAGGGTAGGAGTGATGTGGATCAAGGCTGCCCCAGGGAGGGAAGCCCAAGACATTCTGGCCTACATGCTGATCTCTATCACCCTCCGGGAAGTACGGGACATCCTGACCTGATTCTCATCTAAAATTATAGACCACACAATAACCAGACCCCACCTGCACTGATATCATTTTAACAACTTTCTTTTACATGATCTTTCCTTTGTCTAGTAAAAAAATAACTCACATACCTATGCCTTATAAATTTAGCCCTACCCTCAACACACTGCAGCTCTTACTGCCCACAGGTCCTGACCCCATGCTATTTTCTGAATAAAAGAGCACTACCACCAGACCTTGAGAGTCCAAGAAATCTTTCCTTCGACTCCTTGGCCCACTGAGCCTGCATCAGGAGCAGAGGCATCTTGAAGATTCTAGCTCTCTCAATACAGTATTCTGTTACTTGATTTTTTCTCTAAAGTTTTAAAGAGTCTTAAATTTCAGAGAGGAAAGCACAAGAAGAGATGGAGAGAGGCTCTGTTGAGAGCTGGAGTCAACTATGCCTCAAGCTATGTACTCCTTGGACTTGTCAGTGTTGAGAGCCAATAAATTTCCTTTGTTACTTAGGCCAATTGGAGTTGAGTTCTTATCACCTGCAAAAAAAGTCCTTATAATAGAGTTATAATGCTAACGATGACCTTTGTCCCCTTAACCAAAGTGCCGCTGTTCATGAGAGATGAAAAAGGGAGGAAAATAAGGGGCTGATGCGAAAAGGGAACCTTGTCTATTGCTATCATATTGTAATAATTTATATCTGTAAGAATGTGAGCACCTTAAAAGCAGATATCCTTAGGCACAGTGTGTAAAACATAGTTAAAGCTCAAACAGTACCTATTGATTGAATAACTTGATTTATTCATAGTTAAAAAAAAGATTTAGAGGCCTGCCCAGTGGCATAGTGGTTAAGTTCATGAGTTCTGATTTGTAGGTTTGGGTGCCACATGCAGACCTACACACCACTCATCAAGCCATGCTGTGGTGGTGTCCCACATACAAAACAGAGGAAGACTAGCATGGATGTTAGCTCAATGACAATCTTCCTCAAGCAAAAAGAGGAGGATTGACAACAGATGTTAGCTCAGGGCCAGTCATCCTCACCAAAAAAAGAAAAATATTTAAAGATTCTTTTAAAATCTATGTACTCTTCTGTATGCATAGGACGTTCTTAAAGGATATCCAAGAACTTTTTAATCATTTTTGTTTGTGGAGGAGGATTCACTCTTTATGGTATAACTTCCTTGACTGTTAGATGTCGCATCTAAAACCTGAAAAAATGGCAAAACTAATATCAACAATTCAAGGAACAGAGGTAGGAGGTTCAAGTATATATCAGCATTACAAATGGGACAGTCAGTGTATATAACTGAAGAAGTTATTTCTAAATATACGATATTTCTATATATCCTGAGTCTTCTTTTTCAACTCCTGTCTCTATTCCATTTAGTGTGAATGTCCCTGATTTTCAGTCAACACAATTAATCACTCCTGTCTTTACCTTAATTTTCTTCAGTTACATATGTGCAGTTTTAAGTCAGATAGTTCTTTAAAACTTAAAATCAGCACACCCCTGATCAGCAGCACATTCTTGCTCTCTAAAAGGAACCATTTCTATTCTTTTAACCATCTTCCATTCTATTCTGTGTGATTTGCTGTTTATAGTCATAATTCTCAATAATGTCCTTATACTACTATTTTTTGGTTATACAGTTTTAAAAATTATCCACCAAGGGTTTCGCTCTTTTATGCCACCACCAGCACACATGCACACTCATGCACATCACTCTTTCTCCCCCAACCTCCCAATACAGTTGAATCATAATTTTTCATTAAATCAATATTCAGTGTTTCCATTACTATGACTGTATGATTTACCATAGTGCCCCATGTACCCTATTGTGATTACATTTCCATTTTTTCTTTTAACAACTTCTAGTTTGTTCCAGATCTAATATTACCTTATTTTCACTTGCCTAGTTTTACCTGTCTATACCTGTCACTAATTTATCTCCAACTCTACCAGAAGCGTAAATCTCTCCTCAGCACATTCAAATACATCAGGTAATTTATCAACTTCATTTTTCCACTTGGAGATGTCCCACTTAGAGCCCACCATCCCTGTCATTCTACTCCAGCGTGCACTGATGGCTCTCTAGTCCTACTGAAAAGTGCCAGCCTAGGATCATCCAAGTCTTGAGAATTTCCTTTGCTCCTCTGCTGTGTTGGAACTACTGCTTCTTAGATCCTACATCTTCCTGTTTTTTCTTTTTCATTCTTGTTTTGGGAGACTACACACTGTGATGACTTCCTAAGAAAGAGTACATGGGAGATAATTTTTTAGACTTTGTAAACCTGAAAATGCATTTATTCCAGCTCATGGTTGTTTGATGGCTTGGCTTGGTACAGAATTATAAATTGAAAATAATTTTCCCTCAGAATGTTCTAGCTTTCAACACTGCTGTTGAAAGTCCAATTCCATTCTGATTCTGGATCCTTTATATGCTGTCTGATTGTGTTTCCTTTTAGGGTCTTCCCATTATTCTTAATGTTATACGCCAGCACAATGTGCCATGGCATGAGTCCTTTGTTCACTTGTGCAGGGCACTCAGAGATGGATTCAAGAAACTCATGTTGTTCAGTTCTGGGAGTTTTTCTTGTATTATTTCTTTGATCATCTTCTCCCTGAATTTTCTCTGGTCATTTTTTCTGGAACCCCTATTAGTGGTATGTCAGACCTTGTTGATCCTCTAATATTCTTATCTTTTCTATAGTTCATCTCTGCTTTTTTTTTCTGGGAAATTTCCTTGACTTTCTCTTCCAAACCTGCTATTGCATTTTTATTTGTTTATTTATTTATTTATTTATTTGGGTAAGGAAGATTAGCCCTGAGTTACCATCCGTGCCAGTCTTCCTCTATTTTGTATGTGGGATGCCTCACACTTGGCTGATGAGTGTAGTAGGTCTGTACCCAGCATCTGAACCCATGAACCCAGGCCGCCAAAGCAGAGGGCATGGAAATTTAACCACTTGGGCACATGGTTGGCATGCTGCTGTTGCATTTTTAATTTTTACTCTCATATTTTTAATTTCCCAGAGTTCTTTTTTAAACTTGCTTCTGGTGCATTACTATCTTTCATTTCTCTGATGATATAGATGGTTAACATTTTTATTTCTTAGCTTTCTACTCCTAGAATTGCCTGTTCCCTTGGAGTTTGTTTTTATGTTTGTTTTGGTCTTTTTCTTTCAAGTTGGAGGATTTCCTCAAATGTCTGGTGCTCCTTGGATGGCTATTAATAGTTAAGAGTAAGACATTAAAACATTGATTAGAAGCTCTGTGTCAGAATGTAAGTATGTCAAGTAGAGAGCGTGATTTTAAGGGTAACCCAGCTATTTCATTGCACACCCTAACTATCAGTATTTTAAAAATACTTTAAAAAAGTCTTAAAGACTTTTCTCTTGGGCTGATCCATTCCCCAGAGAAGCATGCTCTTATCTCATTTAGGAGGGTACATGTTCAGCTGCCGGGATTTCAGGGACTGAGTGGAAGAAGGGAACTGGAGGTCTCACCATTTGGTATGAAGACTTTTACTCCATTTGAACTCCAGAGTTCTTTCAGTTTGGCCTCTCCAGAACATAAAATAAACCTCCAGTCATCTGCCAACCAGGAAGAGGCTGCACTCTCACTGCGTTCAGATGTGCAGGAGGGAATCAACTGATCCTGTTTTCAGCTCCACCTACACCACAAATTTCATAGTCTCCTGGGGCCTCCAATTCCTGAGATTTGCTGGAGGCTGTAGCGGGAATCAGTTCGCTTCCTGCCTTTCCACTGCCAGCTTAGATTTCAACTTTCTTGGGCTGCCTGGTACTTCTATTACCATTCTTCAATGTGCTTTCCTGCTTCCTAAACGTTGTCATTATTGTCTCCTCGCCCATCCTTGAGAGTTTTGCATTTTTTAAAAATCCCTTTACTGTCTTCAGGAAAAAACAGAGAGATAAATGTGTATATTCAATCAGCCATGTTAAACCATTATTCCCTCTCTGAAACACTGCCTTCTCTTTTCTAGATACCACTATTTGGTCTCCTACCTCTCTGGTGTTCTTGCCCAATTTTCTTAACTGGCTTCTCCCACTCTGCACAATATTTAAATATGAAGGGCCCCAGGGGTTGCTCCTGGGCATCTACTCTTCTTTAAGTTCCTTCTCTAGATGACCTCATGTGTGTGAGGGTTTAAATACTATCTATAACCAAAGGAGGCTTTGCCTCTCACCTGACCTCTGCCTAGTGGACCTCTCCTCTTGTGTATCTTTAAGCATTCCAAATGTAGCAGAATTCATGATCTCCTATCCAAAACCTGCTACCCTCTAAAAGCTGCTTATCTCTTAGTCTCTTCTGTTTCAGTTTCTCAAGCCAAAACTTATGAGTCATCCTTGATTCTTTTTTCTCTTACTCCAAGCATGCACGCCATCAAGACCCACCAAGTCTACCTCCAACATATATCCAGAACCCATCCTTTTCTGTCTAGCACTACAAGTACCATCCACGGCATCATCTTTTGCCTGGCCTCTTAGAATAGCCTCTTAATGGCTCCCCTTGCTTCTCTTCTTCTCCTATTTCCCCCGTCTCCTCCCCGCCTAAATACATTCTCTCCACAATGATTAAGGTAATCTTTTTGAAAGACAGATTATGCCACACCTTGGCTTAAAACCCTCCAACATGGCTTCCTCTGCACTTATTATACCCCAGACTCCTTATCTTGGTTTACAAGGACTTGTATAATTTTACCATTTCCAATCTCTTTAATCTCATCTCTGCTTGGCTCCCACCCCACCCCCTACCCCCTCAGCCCCACACTCTAGCCACACTAGCTCTTCTGAACATGACGAGCCCATTCCTATCACTGGGTTTTCACAGGCTAGTTCTTCTACCTGAAATGGTCTCCTTCTTGTCATTTAAGCCTCAATTTAAATGTCACCTTCTCAGACCATCCCTGACCACCAAGTCCAAGATAGCTACCAAGTCACTCTGTTTTCATCACTCTCTTTTCATTGTCTGCCTAGCAGTTATTACTATGGGATTATTTTTCCACTTTACTTACATATTTACTTGTTTAGTGTCTCTCTCTCTCTCTTTCCTACTGGAATTTAAGTTTTATGAGAGCAGGGATCTCCTCTGCTTTGTTCACAGGTATATTCCTAGCACCTGGAACAGTGCCTGGTATGCTGTTGGCACTGTTAACTTGGCCAGGGGAGAGAACATGGAGTAGTTCACTGAGCACAAAAGTCAGAAATTTTTAAGTGTTATAAATAAAGGAGGTGAACCATGGTACTTACACTAATTAAACATTGAAAACTAGCATTCTGAATAGAAATGAGTCCATCGCTATATACATAGTTGGCAAGATTTCTCAGGCTTAGCACTCTTGGACTATGGACGTTTTGGGCTGGATAATTGTGTGTGTGTTTGGTGGGTGGGTGTTATCTTGTGCATTGAAGGATGTTTAGCAGCATCTCTAATCTCTACCCCCTAGATGCCAGTAGCACTCTTCCAATTATGACAACCACAAGTGTCTCCAGATGTTGCCAAATGTCCCTTGTGGGATAAAATGTTCCCCAGTTGAGAACTACTGGGTTAAAAGAAGTTCCACTGTGCAACGTTCGGGGAGGGTCTTCATTTAGGTCTAGTAAAGGCCTGGTATCCTAGGGTCAGTCAAAATTTATGTTTTTTTAACCAGCTTCAGCTAGTTAGAGCCCATGGCAATGAAACAAGAGTTTCAAGTTTCTAAGGAGGTGCTGCTGTGAGGGGATGTGAAATCTAAGGTGAAAACTGATGAGGATCATGGTCTTAAAGCTCTTCCCACAGATACTTTATTAGTTACAAGGTAAAACAAACAAACAGTAAATGTACAGTAGAGAAACCAAGCAACACCCTAACCAAGTGATCAAAATTAATGTCACTTATGGCAAACAGATGAACATCATGTGTCTGCAGGGGTGATCCCCTGAAAAGAACATGACATCACCTATGAGGTCAAGAATGCATAACCTTAATTTGGGGCTGGCCTGGTGGCACAGTGGTTAGGTTTGTGTGCTCCGCTTCAGCGACCCGGGGTTCACAGGTTCAGATCTCAGGTGCGGACCTACACACTGCTCATCAAGCCATGCTGTGGTGGCATCACACATACAAAATAGAGGAAGACTGGCACAGATGTTAGCTCAGGGACCATCTTCCTCACCAAAAAAAAAAAAAAAAAAGAATGCATAACCTAGATTTAACTCAAAAGGAACCACGAGACAAACACAAAAATAAGAAAGTTCTATTTTTCAAAAAGTGGCAAGCAGTACTGTAGTCTTCAAAAACATCAGTGTTACAGGGGCTGGCCCTGTGGCTGAGTGGTTAAGTTCGCATGCTCCGCTGCAGGCGGCCCAGTGTTTCGTTGGTTTGAATCCTGGGCACGGACATGGCACTGCTCATCAGGCCACGCTGAGGCAGCGTCCCGCATGCCACAACTAGAAGGACCCACAACGAAGAATATACAGCTATGTACTGGGGGGCTTTGGGGAGAAAAAGGAAAAAAATAAAATCTTTCAAAAAAAAAATCAGTGTTATAAAAGACAAAGAAAAACTGTAGAAACTGTTTCAGATTAAAGGAAACTAAATGCAATACCTGATCCTAGAATAGATCCTGTACTGGAGGAGGGAAAAAGTGATAAAGGACATTATTATGTCAACTGACAAAACTGGAATATAAACTAGGTTGAATAAAATACTGTCATAAACTAAATTTATGAAGTTGATAACTTTATTGTGGTTATGTAAGAGAATATTCCTTTTGCTTAGGAAATACATACTGAAGAAGTGAGGGATAAAGGGCCATGATATATATAACTTACCCTCCAAGTTTCAGAAAAAAATTTTATATAGTTATACATAGATCTATATATAGAAAGAGAGATTAAGTAAACAACAAAGCAAATGAGCTAAGCGTAGGAATAGCTGAATCTGGGTAAAGGTTATACATGTGTTCCTTGCAATATTTTTGTTTCCACCTTTTCTAAGTTCGAAATTATTTTCAAACAAGAAGATTGGCTTTGGGAAACAATTTGAAAGTAATCTGGCAGGTTAAGAAGCTGACAATATTCTTGAGGAAATTAGTGTTGTGGAAACATCACAGATCCAATAAAAGAAGAAAAAACCCGGGGCTGGCCTCGTGGCCGAGTGGTTAAGTTCATGCGCTCTGCTGCAGCAGCCCCAGGTTTCAGCGGTTCGGATCCTGGGCGCGGGCATGGCACCACTCATCAGGTCATGCTGAGGCGGCATCCCACATGCCACAACTAAAAATGCACAACTATGTACCGGGGGGCTTGGGGGAGAAAAAGGAAAAATAAAATCTTAAAAAAAAAAAAAAAGAAGAAGAAAAAACCCTACGTTTAGTCCCTGTGTTACTAATTTATGATTTGGGGAAAGCCACCCAAAGCCTCTCTGAGCTTCAGTTCCTCCACCCTAGAGTGCTGGAATGATCAAACCAAAGAGGGTAGTATATAAAAGCCTCTCCTCTGTAGAAAAGGAAAGTGTGTAACAATACGTAGGACTAGAGCCCTACAGCTTCTCATTTTCTCAAACTGCCACTGCTCCACTGTCACTCTTCCGAGATACAAGGCCGTGCGCTTGGCTACCTCCGGGGCGCACGAAATTGCCTCTCCAGGTGGGCGACACACCTATAGCCTCTCCAGGTAGCAGCGGCAGCCGCCCGGAAGCGCAGGCGCGGAACCAGACCACGTGAGGGCCTGGCGGGCTCCCTGGGACCTCAGCCTCGCTCTGGCTCCGCCCCCCTCGAACTACATCGCGGGATCTCCATGGAAACGCATTCTCGCAGGAACCGGCAGCCGCCAATGGGGAGGGAGCGAGTGCCACGAACAGCCCAATAAGGAGGGAGCGGCGCGGGGTTTAAACCTGGGCCAGCCCGGCTCCTCCCGGCGTGTTGCGGAGGAACGGCTGTTGGTCGGCGGTGGGTGCAGGTCCGGGCTCGTCGGGGGCTCCCTTGCTCTGCTTCTCCCCACTGAGCTGCTGCCTGGTGAAGAGGAGGCCATGGCGCTCCGGGTCACCAGGGTGAGCTGCTGCGGACGGTGAACAAACGCGGCCTTACTCGCCCGCTGTGTGTCTTCTCGCCTTCCGGAGGCCCTCCCCACCCTCGGCGGGAGCGGACCCGAGCAGCGATTTGGGGGGGAAGGTGGGCGGGGGGGGGGGGTCGGTGGGCCCCTGGCATGTCGGGGGGGTTTGGGGGTCGGACGGACGGGGAAAGGTGAGGAAGAGAACTGGACGGGCCTTGGATACATGTTGAGGGGGCGAGTGGAGGGTTGATGGAGAGCCAGGGTCCCTGCGGGGGCTCCCACCGACTACTTGACCCTCTTTCCGCAGAGAAGTTGCCTGCAATTGAAGGCTTTTCGGTTTCCTTTCAAGTGTAAATTAGTAGTATTTTAGGGCGGGCGGGGACTAAACCTCGATGGGCGCAAGAGATTCTGGGAGGAAGCCGCCTTTCACAGCCATGGCGTAGACCCAGTGGGTTTCCTTTGGACCCATTTACAGCCGCCTTTCCTCCTGAGAGCCTCTCCCTCGTTCCCCCTTAATTAACCCTTGACTTACTCTAACCTGGCTGGGCCAGCTCTCAAAGTGGTCTTGCTCCTTTCAGAACACGAAAATTAATACTGAAAATAAGGCGAAGGTCAGTATGACAGGCGCCAAGCGCGTGCCTGTGGCCACTGCTGCAGCCTCCAAGCCCGGGCTGAGGCCAAGAACAGCTCTTGGAGACATCGGTAACAAAGTCAGTGAACAGCCACAGGCCAAGCTGCCTCTGAAAAAGGTACCGATCTTCCCGATGCAGCTTCTTTCCTGTAAGAGGCCACCTTCTGTGACTCTTAGAGAAACATTCCATTTTCTCCGTTTCATCCACAGGAAGCAAAAACTTTAACTGCTGGAAAAGTTATTGCTAAAAAACTACCAAAACCTCTGGAAAAGGCGCCCGTGCTGGAGCCAGAGCCACAACCAGAACCTGAGCCTGTTAAAGAAGAAAAACTGTCTCCTGAGCCTATTTTGGTAAACTTGTGCTATTTTAGAATCTGTTGATTGCGTCTTTCCCCTCGTTTTACTAATGAATGGGATATCATTTAGATAAATAGTAATAATAGTAACATTTATCCAGGGCTTAGCAGGAGGTAGTTTCTGCTAAGCACTTTACATGTATTAACATAATCTTATTACCTCTACTTATTTAGATAATAGATAATGGTTTAGAAAAGTATGTGTCTTTTCTAGAGTCACACATCTAATCAGTGGCACATATTGGATTCAGAACCTGGCTGTCTCATGGCAGAACTTGTGCTTTTAATCGTTTTATTCTACTGCTCCTCCTTTGTTACCAGTATTGAGTAGCAGCTGCCTGGACCAGAGATTTTGCTGTCTTTGGTACAAGCCATCTCTGACCAGAATTTGTTAACTGAAACACAAATTATTCTCTTGAATCTTTTCTTTTTAACTCCCTAATATGGCCACTGGATAATTAATAAGCCTGTAACATTGGAGTATATAAAGGTGTAAAGCAGAAAGAAAGTGTAGCTCTTCAGAGAGGAGGTAAGAAGATGAGTTAATGTGTAGCCTCAAAAACCAAGAACTTTTTATTAACTATCAGGTGTGTAAATGTATCTATTTCTGTGAAGGAAAAGCAGACCATCTAAAAGAGGCTACTTTGCTCAAGTTGCAATGAACTACATTCTGAAGCTCTAATTTTAAAAACTTAGTTAAAACTTTTTGAGTCTAGGGACCGACCCCGTGGTTGAGTGGTTAAGTTTATGCACTCCGCTTGGGCGGCCCAGGGTTTCGCCGGTTTGGATCCTGGGCGCAGACATGGCACCGCTCATCAGGCCATGCTGAGGCGGTGTCCCACACAGCACAACCAGAGGCACTCACAACTAGAATATACAACTATGTACTGGGTGGCTTTAGGAAGAAGAAGAAAGAAAAAAAAAAAAATAGGAAGATTGGCAACAGTTGTTAGCTCAGGTGCCAATCATTAAAAAAACTTTTTGAGGCTATTGCTTTAGTATTGCCTTTTGGGACATAGCACATGAAACCTGTAGCATGCGCAGTCTTTAATTTCCCGTTCCAAACCAACTAAGGTTTCCTAGAAAATCCCATGCTGCTTCTTGCCTTTGCTTTCCCACCTTCTGTTTCTTTTAGCTAATGACATTTTCATCCTTCAAAACAGCTCAAGCATCAACTCCTAGAGCATTCCCTAACTTCCCCCAACCCCACCCTTGTTCTTAGAATCAATCTCCTTACTACATCATCTCTTCCCAATTCAAAGCCACTGGAGGACACCATAAAGCCAGTGCCTAGCACAGAGCTTGACTTGAAGAAAGTGTTCAATAAATGCTTGAAATAGTTAATGATAATGATGTCGGTTAATCCTTAGCAGTCAAGACAGAACTTCTGTTCTCCTAAGCAGTGAGAAGCAGTCCATATTTTGACAGAAAGACAAAAGACTGATGTCATTTATTTGGGTTAACTTCCCATGGCGCTAATGAACAGATTCATTGCTTATCGGTTTCCTTTGAAAGAAAGTCTAGGATATGAATTTGCTTCTCTGTTTTATCTGTTAGCGTTTAGATTTGCTCTCTTCAAATTGGTTTAGTCTAAGTTGGCATGTTTCATATTAATCACTTCCTAAAGAGAAATAGAATAAATTTGAAAAGAAGATCCTTTTCCTTTAAGGAAATGAATTGTATGTCTGTTCGGCAGATGGTCTCTTGAGTCGGTACCAATAATCAGACCTTCATGCCCAGATTGGATGCTCCTCTTTGCTATTATTTCAAAAGGTCTCTCTGTTTGAAGGTTGATACTCCCTCTCCAAGCCCAATGGAAACATCTGGATGTGCCCCTGCAGAAGAATATCTGTGTCAGGCCTTCTCTGATGTAATTCTTGCAGTGAATGATGTGGATGCAGAAGATGGAGCTGATCCAAACCTTTGTAGTGAATATGTGAAAGACATCTATGCTTATCTGAGACAACTTGAGGTCAGTATTATTAGAGTCTTTGTTTTTTCTAAACTGCATCTAGCTTTATTAAAGATATTTCAGTTAACAGTTTATAATAGTTCAAGCAGGACATGAGCAGCATTTCTTTTGTTAATTTTTATTGACTTAATGATAGTTTACAATCTTGTGTAATTTCAGTTGTACATTATTGTTTGTCAGTCGTGTTGTAGGTGCACCCCTTCACCCTTTGTGCCCACCCCTCACCCCCCACTCCTTTTCCCTGGTAGCCACTAATCTGTTTTCTTTGTCTACATGTTTAAATTCCTCATATGAGTGGAGTCATACAGAGATTGTCCTTCTCTGTCTGGCTTATTTCACTTAACATAATTCCCTCAAGGTCCATCCATGTTGTTGCAAATAGGACGGTTTTGTTCTTTTTTACAGCTGGGTAGTATTCCATTATGTGTGTGTGTGTGTGTATACATATATATATATATATATATCATATCTTCTTTATCCAATCATCTGTTGATGGGCACTTAGGTTGCTTCCACGTCTTGGCTATTGTAAATAATGCTGCGATGAACATAGGGGTGCATGGGACTTTTGGAATTGTTGACTTCAAGCTCTTTGGATAGATACCCAGTAGTGGGATGGTTGGGTCATATGGTATTTCTATTTTTAATTTTTTGAGACATCTCCATACTGTTTTCCATAGTGGCTGCACCAGTTTGCATTCTCACCAGCAGTGTATGAGGGTTCCTTTTTCTCCACAACCTTTCCGACATTTGTTACTTTTTGGTTATTTTTGTCATTCTAATGGGTATAAGGTGATATCTTAGTGTAGTTTTGATTTGCATTTCCCTGATGATCAGTGATGATGAACATCTTTTCATGTGCCTATTGGCCATCCATATATATGAGCATCATTTCTTAATAGTAGATTTCACTTTCAAAATCTCCTTCATAGAATTCCAAAAATAAAACGTTGCTAAATAAACAAGTGAAGTCTTTATTTTCTATTTTGAACGGGGAGAGTCCAAAGTGAGAGTGGACACTACCATGGTCTTTCTAATGGAAAGCCCACAGATTGAATGATATATTTATATTCCTCACATTTGGGAGCTGGCAAGTCCTAAACCCTCTGTTGAAGGAAGCTATCAGGCAGGAGGTGGTTGGTAATGGAGAAAATGCTGAAAAACTACAGCCACCCCCAACACAAGGCATTTTGGGCCAATGTGGCTGATGTGCATGTGATAGCAGGGAAATTGTTTTTTGTGTCCAAGAGGAATTTTCTTCCATTTCAGCCCACTTCTGAAACTTTCTATTAGTGGCATTTGCCTTTTCCCCCTAAAACAAGGAAGCATTCTGTTTGCCAACAACATGAGCTATACAGTTAACCAAATTTACCCAGTTGTTTGTTTATAATGCATTCACTTCTTTTGGCATCATTAACATCTTCAGTTTCTTGCCTGGTTCTTTTGGGCATATCCATTTTCTATAGGATTGTCCTGCAAGAAGACTTCTTTGCCAGGACCTGCTTTGCGTTTCTTCTCTCTTTAAAGTTTGCGTTCTAACTTTGGAGGATTGGGTTTAACAGATGTATGTGCTGGTCCTTGATGGTTCCTTCTTCTCTATATATGATGTTTTGGGGGTTTAAACCCTGGAGCAGGAGAGTGGTGGCACATATCTTCCAGCTGATCTGGGAGCTGCTTTTTTCTCTACTTAATAAAGCTCAGGTTCTGGTTTAGCCTTACGTGAAAAGATCTGAGATGATAGTATGACATCTTTATTTGGGAAGAGGTGGATACAGGGTATGGGCCAGTAGCACTGATGGTGAATTGAACATAATAAGATTTGCCAATGGGAAATACCTGTCACATTGTCCTATTTGATGTTTGCTTTCTTCTTCAGTGATAGAGCTGTTTGTAGTGACCATATGAATAAAGTTTAGAAGTATAAGAGATTCTAAATGTTCCAGAGCTATTCTGTAGTGACGGATATTTCTAGTCAAAAATGTCACATGGAATCTTCTTTATAAGGATAATCAGCATTCTTTCTTTTTTTTTTTTGTTGCAGGAAGAGCAGTCAGTCAGACCAAAATACCTACTGGGTCGGGAAGTCACTGGAAACATGAGAGCCATCCTAATTGACTGGCTAGTGCAGGTTCAAATGAAATTCAGGTTACTGCAGGAGACCATGTACATGACTGTGTCCATTATTGATCGCTTCATGCAGGTGAGTAATTCAGTAATTGAGGGTTCTCCCTTCCAGGGTCCTAGGATAGTCATAAGAAACAGACTTTTCAGCTAAAATCTATCTTGAGGGTATCATTAATGGAGATTTTGTTATGGAAGTATGTCTTTCCTACCTCTCATTCATAGCTCTTTGTCTTCTTTTTCAAATATATATTACTTATTCATCCAGTTGCAATTTTCCATTGCAGAATAATTGTGTGCCTAAGAAGATGCTGCAGCTGGTTGGTGTCACGGCCATGTTTATTGCAAGCAAATATGAAGAAATGTACCCTCCAGAAATTGGTGACTTCGCCTTTGTCACTGACAACACTTACACTAAGCACCAAATCAGACAGATGGAAATGAAGATTCTAAGAGCTTTAAATTTTGGCCTGGGTCGCCCTCTGCCCCTGCATTTCCTTCGGAGAGCATCTAAGATTGGAGAGGTACAGATTTCTTGAGAAACTTTTGATAATGGTGGTACATTAGGGAATACTGCTAACCAAGCAGATCTAATTCAATTGACATATTTTATACCTTTAAGTACACAAGGAAGTGGTTAGATGTTCTTTGTTTCCAATCAGGCTGTATATTATTATTGAGGCCTTCCATGAGCAATTGCATTTGAGAGTTTATAGACAAACATTTGTAACTATGGTTATGGGCATACTGGTTATTGTCAAGGTGGAATTCTCTGACAGAAGCTCAGTGACCCGTGGGTTTTGTTCCAGGTTGATGTTGAGCAACATACTTTGGCCAAATACCTGATGGAACTAACTATGTTGGACTACGATATGGTGCACTTTCCTCCTTCTCAGATTGCAGCAGGAGCTTTTTGCTTAGCACTAAAAATTCTCGATAATGGTGAATGGGTAAGCTCTGTCCCACAGACCTGGGTTACCCTAAGCTTTTAAATTGTAAATAGTATTTGCCTGAAGACAGAACTGTTTTCATTAAGGGCAATTCAGATGATTCGTAAATATGGAATCTGTTGAGGGAATGATTAAAAATGATATCCCGTTTGCAATGTCTTCATAGAATGCTTCCATTTCATTACCTAATTTCATCTTTCTCTACCCCTTTGAGACTCAAAGGCGGAGCAGCTGCTACTCCTTACAGATGGAGAGGCTCAAATAGGTCAAATGATGTACTGGAAGTTCATTTATATTCATTGATTTCAACAAATATTTCTTCTCTGTGCCATGGGCTACCCTAGAAATAGAACTACGAATTAGAAAGTCAGCCTCAAGGAACTTGGAGTCTAGCTTTGGGGTGGACAAGTAGCAATTACAAAAGTGTAATTAGATTTGAGCACATTAATGTATAATAGCTTTAAGCACAGGATTCTAGAGAAACATGAAATAATACCTCGGGGGAAAAAGGAGTCTTAAGCTTATCTTAAATTTAATTATAATCAGTCAAACAGTATCTATCTCCCTACTTTACACTTGAATAACATCTGGAAATTTTATGAAAACCATTGTTGATGAGCATTTTTTAACATTAACCTTTGCTGTCATAGACACCAACTCTCCAGCATTACCTGTCGTACACTGAAGAGTCTCTTCTTGTTGTTATGCAACACCTGGCTAAGAATATAGTCATGGTGAATCGTGGGCTAACAAAGCACATGGTAAGTCAATCAGCAGCCCGGTAGACTGTTGGGAAAAAAGTGAAAGTAATTAAGACTTCATGCCCACAAATGCATAGCTTATTTTTAAGGAGTTGATGTTTTAAGTTAATATCTGTACCATTGGATCTTAGGATGTTTTTCTTCATTAATTACTCTGCTTTTCCCTTCCAGACTATCAAGAACAAGTATGCCGCCTCTAAGCATGCTAAGATCAGCACTCTAGCACAGCTGAATTCTGCGCTGGTTCAAGAGTTAGCCAAGGCTGTGGCGAAGGTGTAACGTGGGAGCTTGAGTTGGAGTACTATAGCATCTGCAAATAAAATTGGCACCATGTGCCATCTGTACATATTCTATGTTACATGTACTTATTTTAATAAAGTTTGTGGTCCTTTTTACTTGTTATACCTTAACTCATTTGAATGTGGCTCCTTCGCACTTTAGGCTAACTTAAAAGTTGTCTTAAAGGTATAGTGGGGAATACAAAAAAAGCTTTGTTTACCTGGGACCTAACTAATATCTATAATTGTTGCTTATATGGTTCTTAGTTATTATTGTATGTACCTGGCTTTTACCTTATTAATACGAATTACTGAAGTTGTGAAGGCATTTAAAACCTTTCCTTACCGCATTTAAGCCCAGACGTCTTAGAATCTGCTGCCTCATTCTAGTGGAGTAAAAGTCCACCACCTCATCCCTAGTCCCTGTTTTCTGTTTCTTCTGGTGGTTGCTTCCATAATTTTTTTTTTTTTTTTTTGAGGAAGATTAGTCCTGAGCTAATATGCGTGCCCATCTTCCTCTACTTTATATGTGCGACGGCTACCACAGCATGGCTTGCCAAGCAGTGCATAGGCCCACCCCTGGGATCCGCACCGGCAAACCCCAGGCCTCCAAAGTGGAGCACGTGAACGTAACTGCTGCGCCACCAGGCCAGCCCTATTTCCATAATTCTAAGCAAGCTAATTTTACCACTTTCTTAATTATCAACTTTAGCTAGTATCAACTTTTTCACTTGAAAAAATAAGAACTTTAATGTATATTCTAAACCTAGTTTAGTTTTTCTTTTTGTTTATTGGTTAAGAACATAAAACAGGATCCTCAAACACAAAAGTATCTAGAAAAGATTAGTCCCCTCCCCCTTACTCTCCTGCTGTCTCAAACCCGCCTATGGAAGGATATCAGCAGTTTGGGATGTATCCATCCATGCCGTCTATAAACAGACATGCATATAAATTGTTATGGGGATTTTAAAAAATGGGATCATTCTGTACAGTACAATTCCTTTTAAAACGTATAGGCCTTACCTGTATTTAAGCATTACGTTCCATAGTATGGATATACTAAAATATATTCAACCATTCACCTGTTGATATTCAGATTGCTTTTTCTCTTTTCCCCTTCAGACAATGCCATTCAAATATCATTAAATACCATGCTTTTCTTTAGGTACACTGGGTTCTCCGAAGAGTATGTATGTTTTAAGTTCTGGTGCTTACTGCCGGATGACTCAATGTCAGCAGTGTACAAAAGTGCTGGTTTTCTCTGTATCCTTGCCAGAAGTCAAGGGAATCATTGGCTTCAATTTTTGTAAATTTGGCAAAAGGCATCCTACCTTGTTTGCTGTCTTAATCTATGCTTCTGATGGCTAGTGGAATAAATTTTTGTCTACTTATCAATAGGTAAGGCTTTCCCAGTTTGTCATTTGCCCTTAGACTATGGTGTTTTTTGCCATGCAGACATTTTAAGTTTTTGTATTGTCAAACCTATTTTTTTCTTTATTATTTGGCTTTTGTATTTTCAGTCTTAAGGATAACTCCATCCCCAAGCCATAAACATCTGCTAAATTTTGAAATTTTTCCCATTTAGTGCTATAATCCTTTAGTAAACTTTTTCTATGTGGTGTGAGGGTAGGATTCTTATTTCCAGATGGATGCTCATTTGTGCCAGATATCATTCTTGTCCAATTGCATTGAAACAGTAATACCCATCTATTGCTTCCTGATCTGCTTGTTTTTTCCTGAGATAATAGTTTATGTTAAGTTTATCTGGTAAGATGAGGTGACCACTATCTTTCAAATATTCGGGAACAATTTTGAACACACATAAACTTTAAAGTTATGTCCAAGTGCTGGCACCGTAGCCGAGTGGTTAAGTTCGCACGCTCCACTTTGGCAGCCCAGGGTTTCGCTGGTTCGGATCCCGGGTGCGGACATGGCACCACTCATCAGGCCACATGCCACAACTGGAAGGACCTACAACTGACAATATACAACTATGTACCAGGGGGCTTTGGGGAGAAAAAGGAAAAATAAAATCTTTAAAAAGAAAAAAGTTATGTCCAGTTAGTGATAAGCTCCTTTGAGATTTTGACTTTGCATTATATATGTGTGTGTCTGTATATATGTGTGTGTGTATATATATATATATATATATATATATAGTACATTGTCTACTAGTTCAAGATGGACTGACCTTATTGTCCCATCCAGAAACATTTTTCTCCAGGGCTTGCCGCATGCCCTTCAATACAAAGGTAGAATTTAATTATATAATTGCTGGACTTTTCTTGTCAAGTTTATTACCAGGTTTATGGTTTCTTGTCACTTGTGCATAGGATCTATTTCCTAATTGTATTTTTCTTATCCAGTTCACATCAGTTTTCTTACTTGATTTGTTTTTTTTGGAGTTTTCTAGGCCTTAAGTCCAAAAATGTTATTTTTTTCAATGTTCATGGTATTTATTAGAATCTCCAAAATAATCATTGATGATCAGTAGATACCTGTCTTGTTCCTGGATTGGACATCTCTTTACTTTTACCATTTAATATTTTTGCTGTTAGTCTTTAAGTGGGCTTTATATTTTAGATATTTTTCTCTTCCTGTTTAGAGTTAATAGGCAAGCTGTGGAATTGCATTTACTTTTTTAGCTTATGTCATTAGGGTTTTTCTCTTTGCTGTAATGTTCTACATTAGAGGTTTCCTAAAATGGAATGAATTCCTGCTCGTGGTATATAGATTTGATCTGCTAATATTTCATTTAGAAATTTTGCATCTCATTTGGGAAACTGGCTTGGTTTTTGTTGTTGCTACTGTTTTTCTGTCTTATTCTACCAGCTTTAAAGTGGATTAAAGAGGTTTTCATTTTCAAGTCTTATAATTTGAAATCCTTACTTTTTGATTTAAAACTAGCTAAATTAAAGTGTTAAGTCATTTGGCCTGGAGCTGCTTAAAATGGTAGTTTTCCATGGTCTTTTAGGGATTTTCCTCTCACTGTTAACAGAAAATCACCCATTCTACTTTTTTTTGGGGGGCGGGGAGGAAGATTAGCCCTGAGCTAACATCTGCTGCCAATCCTCCTCTTTTTGCTGAGGAAGACTGGCCCTGACCTAACATCCGTGCCCATCTTCCTCTGTTTTATATGTGGGACTCCTACCAGAGCATGGCTTGCCAAGTGGTGTCATGTCCGCACCTGGGATCTGAACCGGCGAACCCCAGGCCGCTGAAGCAGAACATGAGAACTTAACCGCTGCGGCACTGGGCATTCTACCCTTATTCTACATTTTAAAAATTATAGCTGTAGAGGTGCATGATATATATAATTAATCTCTTCTGTATTATAGTTATATCTTCTTTCTCATTCCTGATACTGAATACTTTTGTTTTCTAATTAGGCTTGGCCAGGGGGCTCTTTTATTGGTGTTTTGGAAGAACCAGTTTTGGTGTTATCATTTCTACTACCTTTATTTTGTCATTTTAGCTTTTATGTTAATTCTCACCATCTATTTTTTCTTTCGGTTATTTTCTAGTTTAAGTTAAATACTTAATGTATTTTAGTGATAAAAGCCTTTATACCTTTTCTTCTGAGATAGCTTGTTTCTTTTTTCAAGATTTTATTTTTCCTTTTTCTCCCCAAAGTCCCCCAGTACATAGCTGCATATTTTTAGTTGTGGGTCCTTCTAGTTGTGGCATGTAGGATGCCGCCTCAGCGTGGCCTGATGAGTGGTGTCATGTCCACGCCCAGAATCCGAACCAGCAAAACCCTGGGCCGCTGAAGTGGAGTGCAGGAATTTAACCACTTGGCCACTGGGCCAGCCCCATGAGATAGCTTGTTTCTGAAGTATTCCTTTTGTTCAATTTCTGGTTAAGTTACAATTTCTTTTGTGGTCCTTTTTGATCTGAAGATTATTTAACTAATTTTCTAAGTAGACAGTTCTGTTTTTAATTTTTTTGTCAGACATCTTAATGTTGGTGATTCTTAATTTCATTGGAGATATGTACAAAGCCTTTTTGAAATTGTTAATGTTTTCTCTGTGGATAAAGTAAGTGACTTTTAGTATTTCATGGACATGAGAAAGGATTGTATTTCCTGATAGGGGACAAAGTTCTAGTGATTTATGTAGGCAAACAAACTACAGGTGGAGAGAGACAGTGTGTAGGGGGATTATATATACACACATGTGAGCACATGTATATGTATTCCGGTTTTTTTTTCCAGAGCTATTTGAAAGTAAATTTCAGGGGTCAAGATAATGTCATCTTAAAATGCAGCTCCTAAGAATTAAGGTCATCTTCCTAAATAACCCCAATCTTTTTATCACGCTAAGAAAATTAACAAGTCCACATGTAATAATATGTAGCACATATTCAAATTTCCTCAATGGTTCCAAAAATGACTTACAAACTTTTTTCCCAATTCAGGATCCAATCAAGTTTATTTGTTTTTCCATACAGAATAGTTTCCTTGCTTTTTGTTTTTCAAGGCACGGACATGAATTGTCCAGGCCATTTGTCTTGTGAATGTCCCTCATTCTAGATTTCTTGTTTGTTTCTTCATAGTTAAGTTCAGGTTATGCATTTTGGCAAGAATATAGGTGATTTGTACAACTTATGCATCATATTAGAGTCACATATCAGATTGTTACACTACCGGCGATACCAAGTTTGATAACCTGGTTAAGGTGGTAACTACCAATACAGCTCTGCTGTAAAGGTGCTCTTTTGAGTTTTAGCATCCATTACTGATCCTTGGCTTTGAATTATTTATCTCACTGGTAGTTATCATCCCTTTCTATGTTATTTGGACATTCTCTAAAGAATAGCTCCCCACCCACACCTGCCCCTTTTTTACTCAATTTTTTTTTGTTTAATTCATTATTATGATCCATTAGTGTAGTGGCTCTCAAAGCGTCATCCCCAACCGCAACATCATCACCTGGGAACTTGTTAGAAATGCAAGTCGGCATCAGTGATCTGGAGAGGCACCTAGCAGTCTGTTTTAACCAGCCCTCCCCATGATTCTGATGCATGCTCAGATTGGACAACTACTGCACAGTCTACGCCCCAAATTTCGCCAGTGGACACCTGATAGGCAACTGCTTAAAAGGATGAGATTGATGTGAGATATTAGAAGACTTCTCAGATAAAATGGTAAAGTGAAAAAAACAATAGGACCACTTTTGTGTAAAACAGAAAATGAAACAATGTTCTTCCAGGAGTTTGAAGTAGCAGAGGTGAACCTAACATCTTCTTTTATGTCTTACCATCCATGCCTTTTGAATCTAAGTTTTACCAGGAGCTATTTTACTTTGATGATGGAGAGGGAGAAAGGGGAGCAATGTGTGATCAAGTACAACTCAACGAGGGGCCAGCCCGATGGCACAGTGGTTAAGTGTGCACATTCTGCTTCTGCGCCTGGGGTCCACTGGCCCGGAACCGGGGTGTGGACATGGCACCACTTGGCAAGCCATGCAATGATGGGCATCCCACATATAAAATAGAGGACGATGGGCACGGATGCTAGCTCAGGGTCAGTCTTCCTCAGCAAAAAGGAGGATTGGCAGCAGATGTTAGCCCAGGGCTAATCTTCCTCAAAAACAACAAAAAAGTACAACTCAGGGGAAACTAGCTATAGAAGGGAATGCTTGGCTCACTTGTTCAAAGAGGTTGGAGCTGCTGTGCTTGTGCCTCAAGGACAGAGTGTTCCTTACACCACCTAATGAAAAAGTACAAATCACTCGTGCATTTGTACGTCCTGCATTTTCTCCATTACCCGCTCACTGCACTGTCTAGCAAAGAAACCTCAACTGTAATCTGTGGGATCAACAAGCTGACACGTGGAGGCACCCTACTCTGTTGACTGCGAATCTTCTGACGGCTAAACTTCATGCTGGAAGGTTGGGGTTCAAGTGTCTGCACTGCCTCGTAGGGGACCGTGAGATTCTCTGAACTTAGCCCACTCATTTCTCTGCCAAACGAGGGGTCTGGACATTACGAGCTCAGATCAAAAGTCTGCTTAACCCTCCAATGTTTCTCTTTCACACTCATTTTCCAAGGCCACGGATGGAAGGGGGACTGCCAAGACGGGTCAAAAAGCCGCGGTCTCCGAGCTCCCCTGTCGCAGCGCCAAGGCTGAATGACCATTTATGCCGGGGGGGGGGGGGGGGGGGGGCTCCCTCCCAGCTGCCGCCGTCCCAACCGGTTGTAACACAGCACTCGACAGAGCTGACAAAGTTCTCTGACCTGTGTGTGTGAGAGTGAGGAAGATCGTCCCTGAGCTAACAACTGTGCCAATCTTCCTCTGTTTTGCCTATGGGACGCCACCACAGCGTGGTTTGGTGAGCAGTTTGTATGTCCCTGCCGGGATCTGACGCCTGCGATCTAAACCCGGGAACCCCGGGCGCCAAGTCAGGGCGCGCAAACTTAACCACAAAGCCACCAAGCCAGCCCCTTTAGGACTTTCTACTAGCGGTCTGCAATGACTTCAGCTGGGAGAAAAGAACGGACAGCAGGACCCACCGCAACCGGAAGACGAGGCGGAAAGGGTGGGGCCGTGGGGCGGAAGGGGTGGGGCGCGCTGCCACGGCTCCCCCGCCCCTCCGGGTATCAATTTAGAGGCGGGAAACGGGTCCGGTTCTGAGGCGGCGTTGGCTGGTCCTCCGCGGTGGCTCTTCGGCCGAGCCAGTATGGAGAAGCAATCCGAGGACCCCGCCGCCGCCGAACCCGCGTCCTCCGGAGAGGAAGGCGGGGAAGGCGGGCCGCCGCAAGTCGCCGGCGCCCAGGCCGCTCGTCCCGAGGACCGCGTGAGCCTGTTGCTCAGGTTGTTACCTCTGGCCGCTAGGCCGGAGCCAAGTGGGCGTCGTGGCAAGAGCTCCGCCCTTTGCGGAGAGTGTCCAGGGTTCAAATTCAGTGTCAGTCGCTTAGTGGCTGTGTGACTGCATCATTCACTTGAGCATTTTAAGCCCCTTTCTTCATCTTGGTGGAGAAAAATGACACCCCCCCCCCCCCCCAGCAGAGTTGCTTTCGGGGTTAAATGAGATGCCCTGGGACAAACGTTTAGCATAGGGCCCTCGGGGCCCAGGGAGCGGTAAATCCCCCCTCCTTTTCTTACCCCCTCATGCCCTGGGCCCCCACTTTGCAAGCGGTTTGTGGCGTGCATCCGAGCCCTGAGTCTCCGGGGAGAGGTTGCCGCGCCCCTTTCTTTTATACTTAACGACCCTTTCCAGTCCAGAAGCTTTGTTAACATTTTCCACCGAGAGGGCGATGTTTATACTTTTCCGCTCAGCAGTTGCTGGGGGAAGATTTGATAAGAAGGAAGATCAATCGTTTAAACCAGTGGGCAACTAAAGCCCGTGCCAAATCGACCCTACTGCCTGCCTGTTTCTGTGTGGCCCCTCAAGCTAAGAATACTTTTTATGTTTTTAAATAGTTGGGGGAAAAAAATCACAAAAGGAATATTTAATAACAGTTGAAAATTATATGAGATTCAAATTTCAGTGCCCTTAAGTAAAGTGTTATTGGAACGCAACTACTGCAAGGACCGAGTTGAGTAGTTACAACAGAGACCCTATGACTCTCAAAGCCTAAAATATTTATTTTCTGGTCTTTTACAGAAAAAATTTGCAGACCTGTTCTAAATCATAATAAGGGGATTTTTTTCTTTTTTTGATAAGCATTCTAACTATTTTATTTAGCTTTACCACTGCTTTGAAAGGCCTTGGCTAATAATAAACCTCATAACTTCACTTTAAAAATTCCCTCCTTACAGTATAAAATACTAAAATATTAAACGTATAAGATCTCCTTTTTAATCTCAGTTAACAAGAAACTATTCTTTCAGTGTGTCTTATAAAATGCCAGCCTAAGAAATTGCTCTTTTCTTTTTCTTTTTGATTGGCACCTGAGCTAACATTTGTTGCCAGTCTTTTTTTTTCTTCTTTTTCTCTCCGAAGCCCCCAGTACATAGTTGTATATTGTAGTTCTAGGTCCTTCCGGTTGTGCTGTGTGGGAAGCCGCCTCAGCAGGGCTTGATGAGTGGTGCTGTGTCTATCCCCAGAATCCAAAGTGGTGAAACTCTTTGCCCTGGAAGCAGAGCACGTGAACTTAACCACTTGGCCGTGGGCTGGCCCCAGAAATTGCTCTTTTCATTTGGAATTTCAAAACATAAGGAACTTATGCCATGGAGCTTTAGAAATTTGTCTAATGTTTCTTAGCTGCTTAAACAGTTCTCAAAGTCACAAAGCGGCCAGTTTCTGAATTATGAAACTACCACCTAAATGTGAAACATGTTGTAAATACAACTTAATAACTAATTACCATTTTACCCATAGCTTTCCTACTTATTTTATTTATGATTCTGAGGTAAGTAGAATCATAGGACAACTAAGAAACTATATAGATTACCTGTCTATCCAAGGATTAGTATCTTTGTTATTTTTCTGTATCTCCTGACATTGTTACAGTCTGTTGGTAATTTACCATTTTATTTCTTCTTTGTGTAGCAGCTCTCATTAGGCCCCTTTTCAGTGTGGCCCATTAAGAATAAATTCAAAAATCAAATTTTTAACTCTCCTTCACAAATGCTGTTTTCCTGCTGTATTCCATTGTGTCTTCCTCTGAGGCCTTACAGTTCTTTATGTCCATTTTAAATAAAATGAGGCCAAACTGAAAGACTTTAATGCTGATTTACTTATACTCATTTTGTTACATCAGCTTCAGAAAAAGATGAGTTGGTTTATCATACAGTAATGAGTAAAACCACAGTAAGTGTAGGACTTTCTCTTTTCCTTATCTGTTTTTAGGCTGAGAGCACAGACGAAACAACAACTCTTGGAATATAAATCAATGATTGATGCAAGTAAGTATTTTCATTTTCACATAAGGTTTTGTGAGTTTGATGGTGTACAGTACACTAGGGAAAATAAAATCAACTTTCCAAAAAATTATTTATTTAGGGAATGGGAGGGGCAGCATAAAAGTACTATACCATATAAGAAGGCAAAAAGCAGTCTTGCCCCAGCTCTTAGGAACTAGTTAGGGATTCAGGAAATATTCATAAGACAACTAACAATGCAAGACAGTTAAGTTCTGTTGATCAGAGAATTGGGAAATCCCTGTGGGCTGAAGGAATCATAGATCCTGCTACTATTAAGAACTTGAAGATTAAATTAGTGGATCAGATGATTGTTAAGCAAGTAATCTGAGACCTATGCTTTGAGGAACACTGGATTATAGGAACGAGAGGCAGAAGGGAGATCAGCTTAAAGATATGAGTGACAATTTTCTGTTTTAAACACACAAAAAATTTAAATTTATCTTTTAAAATTATTAATTCAAAAGTCTCAGGGACCAAGAGAGTAGTGAAATGATGGGTTTAGCCTTCTTAAAGTAATAACCACTTATTGCCACCTGATTGATAAGCCCTTGGGTCACAAGGATAGATGTTGCTGAATCTTTCTTTCTCTGTAGCTTAAAGAATAAAAGCAAATAATACAAGAGTTGTGGAAAAACCAAGGGACATCATAGATGTCTTCATCATTTCACCTGAATCCGTGTTTGAATTTAGGTAACTTTTGGACTCTGCTCAAGCTCTTTTTTAAGGTCATAGATCTGAAGACAGTTCTGGTGTGTTTTCCATACAATGTTCTGGGTTTCTAAAGTAATTTTATGCAAAAAAAATAAGTAAATGAATAAAATGGGTCCCCTAGCCTCTTTCCTGCTTACTATAACTAGTAAATTATGGATCTGGGATATGAATCAGGCCTTCTTGCCTGCAAAGCCATGACCCTTCTACTATATCAATAATGCTTAGCTCAAGGATGACCAGTAGGTCACTGTCCTTTCCCTGGAGGAGCTAATGGTCTCCTTGTTTCCAAAGCCCATGAGATGAGCTCTACCTCAGAGATGAGAGGTAGGACGTGGCCAGTGCTTTTCCTGGCATGAGAACCCTCCTAATAAAAAAGGATAATCTATCTTCTTAGAGGACGAGGTATAGGGGAAAAGCAATTCAAAATTTGGACCATTGAGGAATTATCTCCATAGGTATTCCTGCCTTCATTCAACTCATTTTTAAGTGATATGTCCCTGCCACCATGCTAGGCATGGAGATATGGTCTTGCACAAGACAGACTTTGCCCTCTTGGAGCTTAAATTCTGTGTAGCAAAATAGGTAAGCAAAGAAACATGCAAGATAAGTATGAAATGTGGTAAATGTGATGCAGGAGATAATGGTATGATAAGGGGTGGGGCTGCTTTAGATAAAGTAATCAGAGATGGCTTCTTTGAGAAGACATTAAAGCTAAAATCCAAGTGAGAAGAAAGAGTCATCCTTCTCTTATGTTTCTTGTTTTCCTTGTATAGATTATTGTATTTTTAAGGAATTGTGACATCTGAAAACTTTAGTAGATTTAACAGTCCACACTATAGAATTTCTACAACTAAAGGAAAGGACAGATTTAAAGCAAGCCACAAAAAGTTAGGTTGTAGCCTCTTTAGACTGCATTGTGCTCACCACCAATCGTCTAATTTTTATCCATCACCATATATATGTGCCCCTTTACCCCTTTTACTCATCCCAACCCCCTTCCCCTTTGGTAACCACTAAACTGTTCTCTTTATGTGTTTATCTTCCACATATGAATGAAATCATACAGTGTTTGTCTTTCTCTGTCTGACTTATTTCACTTAACATAATACCCTTAAGGTCCATCCATGTTTTTGCAAATAGGATGGTTTTGTCTTTTTTATGGCTGAGTAGTATTCCATTGTGTATATATACTACATCTTTCCCCATTCATCAGTTGATGGGATTTGGGTTGCTTCCCCATCTTGGCTATCGTGAATAATGTTGCAATGATCATAGGGGTGCATAAGTCTCTTTGAATTGTTGATTTCAGGTTCTTTGGATAAATACCCAGTAGTGGGATAGCTGGATCATATGGTATTTCTATTTTTTACTTTTTGAGAAATCTCCACACTGTTTTCCATAGTGGCTGCACAAGTATGCAGTCCCACCAGTAGTGTATGAGGGTTCCCTTTTCTCCACATGCTCTCCAACATTTGTTGTTTTTTACCTTGGTAATTATAGCCATTTTAAGAGGTGTACAGTGATATCTCATAGTAGTTTTGATTTGCATTTACCTAATACTTAGTGGTGTTGAACATCTTTTCATTTGCCTATTGGCCATCTGTATATCTTCCTTGGAAAAATGTTCATATCCTCTGCACATTTTTTGATCAGTTTGTTTTTTGGTTGTTGAGTTGTATGAGTTCTTCATGTATTTTGGAAATTAACCCTTTATTGGACATAAGATTTGTAAATATTTTCTCCCAGGTGGTGTGTTGTCTTTTTGTTTTGTTCCTGGTTTCCTTTGCCTTGCAGAAGCTCTTTAGTGTGATGTAGTCCCATCTGTTTTTTTCTTTTGTTTCCCATGCCTGAGTAGACATGATATTTGAAAAGATGCTGCTATGGATGATGTCAAAAAGTGTACTGCCTATATTTTCTTCTAGGAGTGTTATGGTTTCAGGTCTTACGTTCGAGTCTTTGATCCATTTTGGTTTAATTTTTGTGTATGGTGTAAGATAATGGTCTACTTTCATTATTTTGCGTGTGGTTGTCCAGTTTTCCCAACGCCATCTATTGAAGAGACTCTCCTTTCTCCATTATATGTCCTTAGCTCCTTTGTCCAAGATTAGCTCTCCATAGATGTGTGGTTTTATTTCTGGGCTTTCAGTTCTGTTGGATTGATCTGTATGTCTGTTTTTGTGCCAGTACTGTACTGTTTTGATTACTATAGCTCTGTATTATATTTTGAAGTCATGGATTGTGATGTGTCCAGCTTTGCTTTTTTTTCTCTGTAGTGCTTTAGCTATTTGAGGTCATCTGTTGTTCCATATAAATTTGGGATTCTTTGATCTATTTCTGTGTAGAATGACATTGGGATTCTGAATGGGACTGCACTGAATCTGTAGATTGCTTTAGGTAATATGGACATTTTAATTGTTTATTCTTCCAATCCATGTGCATAGCTTCCCATTTCTTTCTGTCATCATTGATTTCTTTCCATAATGTCTTATAGTTTTCATTGTATAAGTCTTTCACCTCCTTGGTTAAATTTACTCTGAGGTAGTTTATTCTTTTTGTGCTTTTGTACATAGGATTGTATCTTGAGTTCTCTTTCTGCTAGTTTGTTATTAGTGTATAGCAATGCAACTGATTTTTGTGAGTTGATTTTGTACCCTGTAAATTTGCTGGTAGTTGTTGATTATTTCTAATAGTTTTCTGGTGGATTCTTTAGGTTTTCTATACATAAGATCATGTCATCCACAAACAGTGAGAGTTTCACTTATTCCTTTCCAATTTGGATACCTTTTATTTCTTTTTCTTGCCTAATTGCTCTGGCCAAAACTTCCAGTACTGTGTTGAATAGGAGTGGTGAGAGTGGGCACCCTTGTCTTGTTCCTGTTCTCAGAGGGATGGCTTTCAGTTCTTCACTAGTGAGTATGATGTTGTCTGTGGGTTTCTCATAGATGGCCTTTATTACGTTGCCCTTCTATACCCATTTTATTGAGAGTTTCTTTTTAATCATAAACAGATGTTGCATCTTGTCAGATGCTTTCTCTGCATCTTTTGAGATGATCATGTGATTTTTATTCCTCATTTTGTTAATATGGTGTATCACATTGATTGATTTGTGGATGTTGAGCCATCCCTGCATCCCTGGGATGAATGCCACTTGATCATGGTGTATGATCCTTTTAATGTATTGCTGTATTCAGTTTGCCAATATTTTGTTCGGAATTTTTGCATTTATGTTCATCAGTGATATTGGCCTGAAATTTCCCTCCTTTTTGTAGTCCTTGTCTGGTTTTGGTATCAGGGTGATGTTGGCCTCATAGAATGGGTTAGGAAGCGTGCTATCCTCTTTAATTTTTTGGAATAGTCTGAGAAGGAGAGAGATGAAGTCTTTGAATGTTTGTTGGAATTCTCCAGAGAAGCCATGTGGTCCTGGACTTTTGTTTCTTGGGAGGCTTGTGATTACTGTTTCAATCTCTTGTTATTTGTCTGTTCAGTTTCTCTATATCATCTTGGTTCATTTTGGGAGGTCATATGAGTGTAAGAATTTATCCATTTCTTCTAGTTTATCTGATTTGTTGCCATATAGTCTTTCATAGTCTTCTCTTATAATCCTTTGTATTTCTGTGATATCCATTGTAATTTCTCTTCTTTCATTTCTTTTTTTTTAAAGATTTGCACCTGAGCTAACATCTTTTGCCAATCTTCTTCTCTCCAAAGCCCCCCAGTACATAGTTGTATATTCTAGTTGTAGGTTCTTCTGGCTGTGCTATATGAGATGCCACCTCAGCATGGCTTGATGAGTGGTTGCCATGTCCATCCCCAGGATCTGAACCAGCAAAACCCTGGGCCACTGAAGCAGAGCACACAAACTTAACCACTTGGCCACGGGGCCGGCCCCTCCTCTTTCATTTCTAATTTTATTTATTTGAGCCTTCTCTCTTTTTTCCTTAGTCTGTCAATTTTGTTTATCTTCTCAAAGAACCATCTCTTAGTTTCATTAATCCATTCTAATGTTTTTTGGTCTCTATTTCATTTATTTTTGCTCTAATTTTTATTATTTCCTCCTTCTGCTGACTTACGGCTTTGTTCTTTTTTTTCTAGTTCTGTTAGGTGTAGTTTAAGATTACTTACTTGAGGGGCTGGCGCAGTGGTGCAGCAGTTAAGTGCACACGTTCCGCTTTGGCCACCCGAGGTTCACCAGTTGGGATCCCGGGTGCCGACATGGCACTGCTTGGCACGCCATGCTTTGGTAGGCGTCCCACATATAAAGTAGAGGAAGATGGGCATGGATGTTAGCTCAGGGCCAGTTTTCTTCAGCAAAAAAGAGGAAGATTGGCAGCAGTTAGCTCAGGGCTAATCTTCCTCAAAAAAAGAAAAAGATTACTTATTTGAGATTTTTCTTTTTTGTCTAGGTGGGCCTATATTGCTATGAATTTTCCTCTTAGAACTGCTTTTGCTGCATCCCATAAGAGTTGTTATGATGTATTTTCATTTGTCTCCAGGTATTTTTTGATTTCTTCATTGATCCAATGGTTGTTCTGCAGCATGTTGTTTAGTCTTCACATATTTGTGACTTTCCCAGCTTTTTTCTTGTAGTTGACTTCTAGTTTCATATCATTGTGGTCAGAAAAGATGCTTGATATCATTTAAGTCTTCTTAAATTTATTGAAGCTTGCCTTGTTTCCCAACGTATGGGCTGTCTTTGAGAATCTTCCATGTGCACTTGTGAATAATGTGTGTTTGGCTGTTTTGGGATGGAATGTTCTATATGTGTCTATTAACTCCACCTGGTTTAGTTTTTCATTTAAGTCCACTACTGCTTTGTTTCCTTTCTGTATGGATGATCTATGCATTGATGTAAGTGGGGTGTTTAGGTCCCCTATTCCTATTGTGTTGCTGTTAATTTCTCCCTCTAGGTCTGTTAATAGTTGCTTTATATACTTCAGTGCTCTTGTGTTAGGTGCATATATATTCATAACTGTTATGTCCTCCTGGTGGAATGTCCCTTTTATCATTATATAGTGCCCCCTTTGTCTCTCATTGCCTTTTTTATCTTGAGATCTGCTTTGTCTGATATAAGTATGGTAATACCTGCTTTCTTTTGCTTGCCATTTACTTGAATTATTGTCTTCCATCCTTTCACTCTGAGCCTATGTTTGTCTTTAGAGCTGAGATGTTTCCTGGAGGCAGCATATTGTTGGATCTTGTCTTTTAATCCATTGAGCCATTCTGTGTCTGTGATTGTAGAATTCAGTCAATTTACACTTAGAGTGATTATTGATATATGAGGGTTTAATACTACCATTTTATCTGTTGTTTTCCAGTTGTTCTCTATTTCCCTTGTTTCTCTTCCTTTGTATTTTGGACTGCCATTTCAGTATGATGGTTTTCCGTGATGATTTTCTCAGTTTTCTCTTTAGTTATGATTTGTGTCTCTGCTCTGATTTTTTGTTTACTGGTTACCATGAGGTTTGTATAAAAGATCTCGTAAATCAGATAGTGCATTTTCTGATAGCATCTTATCTTTGTTAGCCTAAACAGGTTCCATCCCTCTCTACTTCCCCATCTAAGTTATTGTTGTCACAAATGTTCTGTTTTGTGTTGGGAGTTTGTGATTAAAATGGAGTGTTTAGAGTTATTTTTGATGCTTTCCCTTTATCTTTTATGAGATAATTAATTGTTTGCTGACTTACTCCAATGGAGAGCTGCAATTTTCTCATTTTGTCTATCTTTGTATCTCCTTGCTCAAGGCTTTGTAATCCTTTGCCTTTTGTTTCAGGTATGAGGGCATTCTTGATCATTTCTTGTAAGGGAGGTCTAGTGGCAATGAACTCCCTAAGCGTTTGATTATCTGGGAAAGTTTTTATTTCTCCATTGTATCTTCAGAATAGTTTTGCTAGGGGCCGGCCCAGTGGCACAGTGGTTAAGTGCACATGTTCTGCTTTGGCAGCCCAGGGTTCACCAGTTCGGATCCCAGGTGTGGACATGGAACCGTTTGGCAAATCATGCTGTGGTAGGTGTCCCACATATAAAGTAGAGGAAGATGGGCATGGATGTTAGCTCAGGGCCAGTCTTCCTCAGCAAAAAGAGGAGGATTAGCAGCAGATGTGAGCTCAGGGCTAATCTTCCTCAAAAAAAAGAATAATAGTTTTGCTAGATAGAGTATTCTTAGCAGTTTGGAAAAATACTTCCAATAAACTTGAAAAGTTTTGTCTTTCAGAGTTGTGAATATATCATTCCAATCTCTCCTATCTTTTGGGTTTCGACTGAGAAATCTGCTGAAAGCCTGATAGGGGTTCCTTTCTAGGTTATTTTTTTCTGCCTTGCTGTCCTTAATATTTTTTCTGTCGTTGACTTTTGCCAGTTCTAATGGTATATGCCTTGGAGAAGGTCTTTTAGCATTGATGTAATTAGGAGTTCTATAGGCTTCATACACTTGTGACTCCATTTCTTTTCCCAGGTTTGGGAACTTCTCAGCTATTATTTCTTTGAATAATAATCTCTGCTCCTTTCTCCCTCTGGAATACCTATAATCCTTATGTTGCTTTTCCTAATTGAGTCAGATATTTCTCGAAAACTTTCTTAATTTTTTTGGTCTTTGTTCTTTTTCCCCCTCCACCTGAAGCATTTCTCTATTTCTTCCTCTAAATTACTCATTCTGTCCTCCATAATGTCAGCTCTATTTTTTAAGCTTTCTAGATTATTTTATCTCATTCATTGTGTTCTTCATCTCCAGAATGTTTTTCTTTTACAGTTTCAATCTGTTTTGTGAAGAATTCCTTGTGCTCATTAATTTTATTACTGAGTTCATTGAAATGTCTTTCTGAATTTTCTTGTAGCTTGTTGAGTTTCTTTGTGACAGCTGTTTTGAATTCTCTGTCATTTAGCTAGTAAATTTCTGTGACTTCAGGATTGATTTTTGGAGACTAGTCATTTTCCTTCTGCTATGGAGTGTTAATGTAGTTCTTCATGGTGTTTAATGAAGTGATCCTTTGCCAGCGCATAGTGGTAGTATCAGGTTGCAGATTCCACCTGCCACCACTGAGAATGGGGCAGGATCTGTGTTTTCTGAACCAGCTGCATCTGCTGGAAGTTGTGCCAATAGGGTTCATCTTCATTTGCTTGCTGGGTCTCACATGTATGCACAGACACTCTGGTTAGGATTCGCAGCCTTGCTGGGACCAGCCAAGGTGGTGCGGTAGGCAGGTGTGCGGGAGGGACGCTTTCTTTCATGCACACACAGGCCCACTCTGCACTCATGGGTGGTTCACCTCGGCTGCTACACTTGGTGGGACAGCCATGCAGTAGCTGTTCTGTGCCAGTATGGAGCAGTCCTATGCGCCAGGTTGCCACTCCGAACGCAAAAGTGTTCATGTGCAGGCCTGCCTGCTCCCTGCCTCCTCTTACAGTCACACACCAGCTGCTGTGTGAGGACCTGTGATGTAGATTGCTGCTGCTGGGGATCAGGAGGGGATCCGCTCACCTCCTTCCACTGTTTCCCCAGATCTAGTACCCCTACCTTCAGATATATGGCTGCGTGGATCTCTCAGACGTCCTACTGTGCTTTGTAGGGAATCCTCTGTTGGTTAATGAATGTCCGTTTGGTTGTTCTTTAGTGGGGGCAAAAACTGACAGCTCACCCCATCATGATGCTGACGAATATTTCCTGTTTTTGAATGCAATTGTACATGATATTTAAAATTTTTAATTTCTTATTGTTTGTTGCTAATATATAAACTTACAGTTGATTTTTTTGACATTGATCTTGTTCATTTTTAATCCCTTTTATTTTCTGTCATTCTAAAACTGTTCTGTACGATTTGGTAGCCACTAGCTCCACATGATTGTTGAACACTTAAATGTGGTTTGTCCTCGTTGAGAAAGGCTGTAAACAGAAAATATGCATGGAAGAAAAGATTGTGAAGTATTTTATTAGTAATCTAAAACTGATTACATGTTAAAATGATAATGTTTTGGATCTATAGGGTTAAATAAGCTATATTCAAATTATTTTCACTCATTACTTTTGTAATGTGGAAACTAGAAATTGAAAATTACGTATTTGGTTTGCATTTGTGGCTTACATTATATTTCTGTTGGACAGTGCTATTCTAAAATGTTACTAACTTCAAAAAATTATTTATTTGTAGATGAAGAAAAAACTCCAGAACAAATGATGCAAGAAAAGCAAATTGAAGCGTATGTCGTACTTTTAAATTTTATTTGAGGTTTTTACTAAGACTTAGTAATATTTTCTGTCTTAGAATATTGTCTTCCTTTTTCCTTTCCTTTATTTTTTCAAGTAATTTGTCATGCATTTACTGAGAAGTTGTTGTCATGGGGTGTAGACTTAAATGTGCTCATGTGAGTGGTCACATTACCACTTTTGGCATCCCCCTTAAGAAGATACTTAGAAAAGCATCTCAGGAGGCACCCGTTTATCAAATTTGTAAATGCATTGGTGTGGTCAGCTGTAGAATATTTTTACTTAGATAGAGGCATTTTACTTTTTTCAAGGGTTACTTTATACATTTACTTCAATAGTGACTTTTCTGATATTGCCGAAATTCTTTTGTTCATGCTTCTTTGATAGTAAAATTGAAGACCAGGAAGCTGAAATTGAAGAGGTGAAAATTGCTGTGGAAATGAAAAAGCTTGCATTAGACAGGTAACTATTACATTTTATGTATAAGTATTGAATGTAAAATGAGTAGAGCAAGAGGTGGAGGGAATGTTTTAATTAGTCAAAATGAATTAATCAAGTGAAATGATGATTAGATAATGGCCACACAAATTTTGAGCCCTGAGAGAAAAGCTACATAATTCATTAATATCTTCATTTGAAGAAGTTACATAAGATAGAGTCAATAACGAACTGTCAGTCAAGACAACAGGAGGGTGAGGTTAAATCCCATTCAGTGTTTGAAAGGATTAGTTGGATTTATTTATTTCATTAAATGTCGATCGAGTTAAAGAATTGTCAGTGAGTTTAAATATATTTTTAATTATAGGTTTTGCATTTGTATTTTAAAATTCATTCAACAAATATTTGAGTGCTTACTATGTCCTAAGCTTTGTGCTAGGTGCTGGTATATAGCTGTTAATAAGATAAACATGGTCTCTTATAGACTTGTGATCTGAATTAATAATCTCAACTAAATGAAAGACTCTTAAAATTACTTCTTTGTATCTCCGGCCTTACCAGATGATTTTCTTCATACATTTAATTGAAAAGTAGTTAAAACCCCTTTCTTTAATTGCTTCTAGCAGTGAACTTTTTTTCCTTTTCCTCATCTCATATGCTGGCTCATTATATACAACATATTTTTTAACTAAGATGACTTGAGAGCTATTAAGATATCTCCTTTCAATGAATCAAATTTTTGTGTGTGTGACAGAAGAGAAGAAATGACTCTAATATTGCTGAGTTGATTGCCTTTTTATTATTACTTATTTATTAGCTATTTGAATTTAAAAGTAATTTATGGAGCTTGTGTGTATGCAGGCATATTTTAAAGTTACAGACCTCTTTCCATTTCTGGCTGGTGCTGATCTGTGTAGTGCCTTAATGCTTAATACTTCTTCCAGGCTCTGCAACAAGGTGGATAGCTTGGAGAGCAAAGCTTGGTCTGGATTTCAGGTCTACTGGGCCCTGCAGCCTGGTAACACACAACCACATGTAACAGCCCCATCCATCTTTGTGTTATTTCATATTTCTGTGACTTGTTTATCAAAGTATTTCCCATACAAGTAGATTTTAAAGCCTACTTATGTTTTATGTTATAAATAGAAATCAATCTTGTCATTTTTAAATTTTTCTTTTCAATGTACCACAAATGTTATTCCTGTTTTATAATGAAAGCATTTTTCCTCTCATAGGATGCAACTTTCAACTGCACTGAAAAAAAACCTGGAGAAAACTGACACCAAGACTAGGTACTTTTTTTTTTCTGGATTTGGTAAAGATGGGAATAAGAAGGGAGAGCTACATAATGACTTTAGTTTTGTGAAATTTTTTTTCTTAAATTAATTGTCACTGCCTTCTACGTGTATCTCAGAAATAAGAAAAGTGATGGAATTTTTGTGGGCCCTCAGCATTACAACAACTTTTCTAGTTGTGTTGACATCTTATTCAGATTACAACCCTAAGAAGCAATGGAAGTTTTATCCAGATAGTCTGAAAATTTTGAAGGGAGGTATTGAAAGTTAACTTTGTTCAGTATTTACTGTAAAATGGGAACAGTGCTATCTCATTTAATGAGACAATAACAACCCAATGAGATAGGAAGTATACTCCTCATTTTTCGTTGGCAGAAATGAGCTTGTATACATTAAAACAATTTGCCAAGGAATATAAAATAAAGACTTTGGTAGTCAGGGTCCTCTATAAACTGCTCCTAAGTGTCTGACTTCAGGGGCCTTACCTGTGATCTTATCTCCCAAAGCTCTCAAAATCTTGTGATAAAAAATCCCCTGCCTTTAGCACCAGAAGAGTGCCGAGATGGATCTGGGCACTTCCCCTATCTGGGCATCTTAGTCCAGACTGATACACATTCTACCATATTCCATTTAATCCCAGGATTACATAAATCCTAAAATCTGAATTTAGGCTCTCGCACTATTGCTCCCCCATAGAAGGAGAGCTTAAAACATTCTTGAGTTAAAGGAGTACAGGACAGATTCAACATACTGACTTCCAAAGATGATAGAAAGGTCAAGTAGGCCGAGGCAGTGCCTTTAGCATGTTTTAAAGTTTACAACCAAGTACGGCTGTAACTAGTAGGAAATGAGTTCAGCTCTCCCAGGTCTGTGCAAAGATTCCTTTTTTTCAGGCTCCCCAATAAAATTCTACAATATTTCTTGTGCTGGCTGATTATCAGAATAATTAGTATTATACCAGTGATCATATTGCTGGTCCCATCCCAAATCTGCGGACTCAGAATTTCTGAAGACGGGGAGTGGCTAGGGGAATGGGGGAACAGCTGGCAAGCTACATTTAATAAGCCTCCCAAGGAACTTTGTGGCAGTTTGAAGTATGAGAACCACTGTTCTTGTCCAGTCTTGTTTCACACCCTTTTCTTCCTGCCATAGCCGATTACTTGATCTAGGTGGTCTAGGTGATTACTGCACATCCTTTAAGATCCAAGGGCTTTCCCTTGTTCTACTCTGCACACAACTGTTACAGTGGTTCATTTTGATTATTGGTTGTAATGAAAGCACACTATGGGTGTGGATTTATTCTCTCCCACCAGATTCTTTCCTCTTTGAAAACAGGTATTGTGTTTTAGTCTAGTTTGCATTCCTGGTGCCTGGCACAGTTCTTGGAATGTAGTAAGCACTCGGAAATATTTGTTGAACAAATGAAGATAAAAAGTAGCTTATCCAGTGAAACTGTCCTGTATGGTGGATACATGTCACACCAAGAGTGAC
The DNA here is from genome assembly GCF_021613505.1 of Equus quagga. Lineage (NCBI taxonomy): Eukaryota > Metazoa > Chordata > Mammalia > Perissodactyla > Equidae > Equus > Equus quagga. The sequence continues at coordinate 68,550,670 of NC_060275.1, read as the reverse complement.
CCCTCATGCAAACTATGGACTTCGGGTGATAATGATGTGTCAGTGCAGGTTCATCGTTTGTAATAAATGGGCTACTCTGGTGAGGGATGTTGATAGTCGGGGAGGATATGCCTGTGTAGGGGCAGAGGGTACGTGGGCTTACCTTCCACTCAGTTTCGCTGTGAACCTAAAACTTCTCTAAAGAATAAAATCTATTTTTTAAAAAAGCAAGCTATTAGGGTTTTTCCTCCCTAAATATGAGGTTTTTAGAAATGTTCCTACATGTTTAAATTTGATATTCTTTGTCATCTGTGACCAAAAATTTTTCTAGGGACATGCGTCTTTAATTTTAAACAGAAATTTAGTTTATATCAAACTTTTCCAGATTTCTGTTGTTAAGCGATGGCTTTCTATTGAAGTATACAGTGAATTAAATGAAAGTAAATATATACTAGTTGATTTCTTCATTAGATTTATTATTTTTTAACTAAGGTTAACAAATCATATTTTTTGTTCCTTTTCAGTGTGCTCATGGATCACATGAAACATGTATTAAAGCTAAATAAATTAATAATGAAGTCACAGCAGGTAACTTTGCACATTAGGCTGCTTATGCATTCTCATGTTTTCAGTAACACTTTCTTGCTGGTAACTGTATTTTTTATGATTAAATAGGATTACCCAAAGGGACTGGTATGGTTAGAATTCACTGTCCTTAAGTTTTCTCTCTCTTTTTCATAACTCCATTATTTCTGTCCAATGTTGCTAATTATCTACTTGTAATTTAAGCTACTGTCCTATCTTTGTTGGTGGAAATAAAGGAATCGAAAACTGGAGCTTTCAAAAATATGAACTAATAGATAAAATTCAGTGACTTAGGTATTAAAGATTTGTTCTTAGGTAATGTGCCTTAATCTTTTTATTTCTATTAACAGGAATCGTGGGATTTGGAGGAAAAATTGCTTGATGTTAGGAAGAAGAGATTGCGTATGTAGAACAGATTTTGTTTGTTTTTTTGGTACACACATTTTCACTCACTATGGAGATTGATAAGGCCAAATCTCTCAGTCACTGAGAAATTTCTTAAAGTTCAAATTTTCTTAAATTTTGGACATGACAGTTTAAAAAGTAGTATATAAAATGTATTTTGCTTGATTTATTTTTGTTGTTTTAGAACTTTAAATCACAAATTTCATACATTCTCAGTGGGGGGAGAAAATCAAATTATTCAGAAAAGTATAATGTGAAAGTGATGCCTCCTTCCTGTGTGACTACAGTTAGGTATATCTCATTCTGGGCCTTTTTCCACAGCCATGTAAACATATTTATATATACATAATTTTTAAATGATCAATTGATACATATGGTTCTACAGCTTTTTAACTTAATGAACACGAAATGGCTTTTTGCATTGAAATTATTAAAATGTTTATTTCAAAAGTAGTACACATTCTCTATAGAAAATTTGGAAACAGAAAAGGATCATAGAAAAGTTAAATTTTTTATTTTACCATCAAAAGATGATCAGTCTTAAATGCTTATTTCTTATAAAATAAAATTGGCATCATTTTATTCTGTGTTGTATACTGCTTTGTTCATTTAATAATAGAGGCATGATTTGTTACTTTAAATATTATACAGATTTTCCTATTTGTAAGTAATCTCAGGGTCACAAGTAGTTTTGGTCATCTGATCAAATAACCCTTTGGATATTTAATTTTTTTCCATTGCTTTCCAACCTACTTTTGATACATCAGTGTCAAGGAACCAAGCTCCTGAGACACACCCATTTATGTTTTTAAACAGTTTAATTCTTAGAACATTTTGGGAATTACAAAAAATAGTTGATGATGTTTATCCCTGGAGAAGGGACTTTTACTTTTCATTAAAAATTTACCTTACTGATATGTCATTTTTATAAATAAAGGAGGAAAAAGTATTTCCTTACATATATCTCCTGCCTATTCTTTTGCCAACCCAGAGTAGTCCTCTTTGACATGATGCCACTGCAGACATTTGTAGACAGCTATCATTGTCATACATACACACGTTGACCATTTCACGGAGGGCATTACTAAGTATAAAATTAAAATATTGGTATTTTGCACTGGGGAAGTCATTTTCAGATCAAAATGGAACTGCAATCTAAAATGCTACTTATTAAAAATTTTCTCTTGACTGAAATAACCAGGAACTCTTCTGCTTCATAAATTTTCAAGATTCTTATTTGTAGAACTTGTCATATATAGTATATTGTTTTATTTTTACTCATAGAATTAAAACAAGCTTCAGAAAGTAAGCTTTTAGAAATACAGACTGAAAAGAACAAACAGAAAGATGATTTGGACAGTATGGAAAATTCAGACAAGATAAAAACCATACAACAAAACCTACAGATGGAGATACAGATTACTACAGTTATTCAACATGTGTTCCAGGTAACATTTACATAAATTAGGAAGGGAGCTAAAGAACTTTTTTTAAATGATTGATTATATTAGTTTCAGACTTACTTTCAGTTAGTCTTTGATCTTGACAAAATAATTCAGTATTGGTCTGTTTACAGATAGTATCTGGAATGCATGGATATTTAATATTTAAGGCTTTGATTTTTTTGTTATGGTTAAACCTCAGGCATTTACATGGAATGATTTTAGCAGCTCTGTGGTGGCAGAACGGTGTAATGGTTGAGAGCATTAAACTCCAAGTTCGGAGGTGGGAAAACATACATAGAGTGATGGGAGTCTAGATTGCTACTTAATAGTTGCTGACCATATACAAATTAACTTTTCTAAGCATCAGTTTCCTTGTTTAGAAGGAGTGGTTGTGAAAACTAAAGAAGATAATTCATATTAATCTGTTTAGCACAGTGTCTGGCCCAAGTAAATTCTCAATAAATGTTGGCAGTTACTATGTCAAGTTTTAAATTTTATGTGTTCCTTTATTCAGGAGTTTTTTCATTACATTTAGAATTATAAATTGTCTCTGGAACTGTTGAGATGAAGTACTTAAATTACCAGTTTTCAACTCTGAAGATACACAGTTAAAACTGCCTATTATATGTAAAACAAATGCCTGTTATGTGTAAAGCATATCCTTGTAGAATAAGAGGGCTTATATCTGACCATAGGAAATTCTTCCCCAGGTCTTATGCCTACTTTTTAGTAGGGGTGGGTGATTTGATTAGGAGTAACCAAATCCCCTGGGGTAACCTCAAGTGGAGGATTGCATCATAAGTACAGAATCATTTACATTTTCTTTGGCACATGTTCCTTCCTACTGCTTTGAGACTTCTATTATTCTGCATTTCTTAATTTTTATTCAGATCCTCTAAATTAGTGTTAATTTTTATTTAATGAACTCACTGCCTTGTTAAACAGAGCATAGCTTTGGTCAACTTAGGAGCTCTCTTTGTTCCTAAAGGAAGATCAGCCCTTAGGAGATCACTCATGTTTGAATGCTTGCTTCTATCTGCCTTTGTAAATATGACTGGAGTTACATAAACTAGCTCTTTTGTTCACTTACAGTGAGAATATGCCTTATATAAAACAGCTCAGTGGTTACCAGGGGAAGGGGGGTGGGAAGTGGGCACAGGGGGTGAAGGGGAGCACTTATGTGGTGACAGACAAGAAATAATGTACAACTGAAATTTCACGATGATGTAAACTATTATGAACTCAAAAAAAAAACTACTGCCAAAAAAAAAGAATATGCCTTATATAGGCCTAAGTTTTTAATATTTTTATATATAACAATATAATACTTATACTCTAACATCTGTTTTAACAGTATTTCAATTAGTAACTCAGTAATATTGAGCCATAGTTTTTCAAAGAATAATGACCAGAATTTTCAGTAATTATGACCATAATTATTCCTCCATTTTCTACCACAAAAACCTTCTTCACCTTTTTCAGGGTCTTGAAACTTTGCAAGGGCTGAGAACCAAGCTCTTCTTTTACCTCTTTTTAAAATAGGTCATATTACATATGCTGAAATTGTTTTACACCATGGAAGTGCAAAATGAACTCTGAACCACAGCTGCAATCTTTTTCCTTTAATTTAGGATCCACTGTGCGGATCCTTAATTAGGTAAAAACTATCCACAGAAACGGATGAAGCATAAACAACTGTAAACATTGTAAATATTCCCTAGCATTAGGGAATCAAGGCTAAAGCCTTACTGAAAGTGGAAATGAGAATACAAGAACATATTACTATTTTTTCTCATGATCACAGAGTAAATGTTCACACCTAGTTCAGTGAATATTTGATAAGATCAGTGAAAGAGGATTTCTAAAATCTTCTTCTGTGAACCAGCGCTGATGGCCTAGAGGTTAAAGTTCTGCACACTCTGCCTCAGCAGCCTGGGTTTGGTTCCCAGTCATGGAACCACACCACTCGTCTGTCTATAGCCATGCTGCGGTAGCAGCTCACACAGAAGAACTAGAAGGACTTAAAATTAGAATATACAACTATGTACTGGGGCTTTAGGGAGGAAAGAAAAAAAGAGAGGAAGATTGGCAACAGATGTTAGCTCAGGGCAAATCTTTCCCAGCAAAAAAAATTAAGAAAGAAAGAAAGAAAAAAGAATCTTGTTAAAGTTTTCAAAGTACTAACTTTAATTAAAAAAAATTTTTTTTTTTTAATTACAGAACCTCATCTTGGGGAGTAAAGCCAATTGGGCAGAGGATTCTGCCTTTAAGGAAACTGTTCTGCAGCTTGAGAAGAATCTCACCATGATCTAATAAGAATTCTATTTTGGCATTTTTTGTTTCTGTCTTTGATGTGTAATTTAAATAGCAAATTTCAAGTCAAATGTTTTTTCACTGTTTTTGGAATTATTCTAATATTGCTTTCTTTTTTTCGCTTGAGTCAACACTACAACATGGAATCTGTTGTTTGAAATATGATAATTAAAGTGATTGGCATACTCTAAAAGAATCTGAAAATCTTAGCCTTGAAAGGATCCTGAAAGACATCTAGTCCAGCTTTCCACTGAATGTGGACATTTTTTCTACAACATTCCTGGCAGTTCCAAACTTGCATTTGTAATACCTCTGTGCATTTATTTGTTTGTCAATAAGATATTAGAAAAATTAGAAAAGCGTATCCACATCTTTATTTTTCTTTCAACTGTCAGTTGTATTTTATTCAAATAAATCTCATTTTAGATTTATCTCACTACAGATTCTTTTTTTTGCCTCTTTTTTTATTGTGATATAACTGACATATAATATTGTGTCAGTTTAAGATGTACAACCTGTTGATTGACCACTGTAGCATTAGCTAACATCTCCATCATGTTACATGATTATCAATTCCTTTTTGTGGTGAGAATATTTAAGATCTAGTCTTAGCAACTTTGAAGTATACAATACAGTATTGTTAACTGTAATCACCATGCTGTGCGTTAGATCTCCAACACTCATCTTCTAACTGCAAGTCTGTACCCTTTGACTACTATCTCCCCAGTTCCCCCACTCCTCATCCATAGCTTTAAACAGAGACTCAGATAAAGCACCTCAACCTTGAGAAAGAAAAACATATCCAAAGTGTTAATAGTTATGGTTGTCATAGAGGAATTGTGACTTTTTCTTTTGTATTTCTATATTTATCATGCATTACTTTTATAAATTAAAAAAATGAATAAATGTAACTCTGTCCTATTAAAAAAATAAAACTTGCAACCTTTTATAGCATCCCATTCCATTTTTTGGAAAACTCTAATTTGAGCTCTTTATTAATTTGGAGCTCTTGATCATATTTGGAGCTGTAGATCAATAACAGAAATACAGAGCTTTGCCTAAATTTGAATTCTAAACACTTTTTGGCATATTAATAGTTTTACTTCATTTGTTTTGATAAATCATAATTTATGTGTAGTTTTATTCTTTTTACCACAGTGTATTCTTGGAAATTGTCTAGATAAATTGTAAAACAAGTCAAATTTTTCTGATAGAAAAACATTCTGGAAAATACCTTCCTGATCTAAAGATACAGCATTAAATAAATCATAGATGCACACTTTATCAGTGAATGCCAACTCAATGGGTTATCAGTGTCATCTGAGAAACTTTTTGCATTTTCCTGGGATTTAATTGTCCTCTGTGTTCCCTCTTAAAGCCTAACTCTGAGAGAAAAATTGTCTAGCTTTCCTGAAATCAGGCTGAGTAACGACCACAAATCTCAGTGGCTTATAACAAACATTTATTTCTCTCTTGGATCCATGGTTTGGTTGATTATTCTAAGATCCAGGCTAATGGAACAGCCACTATCTGAAACATGTTCTCATGGCTTACAAGGCCAAGTCATACTACACAGGGACATTTAAAGTTTCTACTTGGAAGAGGTGTACATTATTTCCACCCAGGTTCCATTAACCAAGCCCAGCATCCCCGGGACAGGAAAATACACTTCTCCCACAGCAGGGAAAGGCAGGGTTTCAGGGTGGGAGAAAAAAAATGGAATTTTGCTGAAAAGAACACAGTCTACCACAGTCTGCTATCTTGGTCTTAAATGTTAACTTCTCTTCTGCATGTAAAAGACAACCCCCCTCACCACGGAGGATAAGTTAAGGATGTCATCCAATCATAACAGTTTCAAAGTTCAGGATCTCACCATAGTCTTCACATTAGGTCCAGATGCGTCTCTTCTTGATCTGGAGACCTATAAACTGAAAAGACAAGTTATATTGCTTCACACAGCCAGCAAACAATAGTGGACAAGGTCTGTAGCAATTCTGAACTATTTCTTGGTAAATGATAGGAGGTGCCCCTCCCTGGGGGATAGGGAACACCTTTCGATTAGGCTCTTCTGCTGCTCTCTGAAAGGGGTTCTTCATCTGTGGTTCATCACTCTGCCCTTTGGGAGGTTCTCTGTTTCTATTACTAACCTTGGCCATATGTGCAGAGGGCATTAGAGAGCATGCCTTTCTGAGCAGCTTCCTTAATGGGGGACCAAAGAACTTTTTACATCTCAGTCAGTCTTAAAATCCACGTTAGTGGTGCTTTTGTTAATATATTTTTCTCAAAAATTTTGTTGTTGGCCGTGGTGATGGTTGTTTTGGTTGGTTGGTTCATCTAGATCAGGGGTCAGCAAACTATAGCTTACCAGCTGCCTGTTTTTGTAAATTAAATTTTTTTGGAACAAAGCCACGCCCATACTTTACACATTATCTGTGGCTGCATTCCCTCAACAATAGCATAGCTGAATGGAACTGAGTAGTTGCAACAGAGATTATATGTCCCCTCCACCCCATTTTTCTGACAGTCATCCACTTGAAGAAACCAGCTACCCTGTAGAAAGTTCTCTATTCTGATTTGTCTGATTGCTTCCTCGTAGTTTATGTAGCTTGTTTCACCTCTGTATTCCTGTAAACTAGAAGTTAGATCTAACTGCTTTATTAAATGCAGTTTCAAATTTTTGCATGAGGAAAATTCACAGATTGTGCTGGGTACTTTACATTGTATCACATCAGGAGGCCGTCATGCATGCTGAGTTCTGCCTAACGGATCTACAGCCGATGTCAGGAACAGGGTACAGGGAACAAGAAAGGAGTTACAGGCCTGGTGAGATAGGGACATTAAGAAGACACAACACAAGAGGCAGAATCAGATGGTGTGCTCAGGGTCCACAAAAATAGCCAAATAATAGCATTGAGGATATACAAAAATCATGGGACCTGAGTTAGGTGAATAATCAGATGATTTGATGACAGTCAAGAGGCTGATTGAAACTGAGCAACATGATTTGGGGACCGAGGCAGTTCACTGCCCCAGCTTCACCTACTGTTATTATCTTCATCCTAGAGAGAACTAATCCACGAGGGGCCTGGATAAGAATTCTGTGAAGGAGTATGAAGGCCAATACTTAGGTATAAACCCACAAGCAGAGAAAAGACAGCATTTTCCTAGCAGACTCCCCCGAACAAAATCCATACCAATATGACCAGTAATTTGCACTGCATTTGACGTTTTCTGAATGTATCACCAGGTATTCCCAGGAGACTTCTCGGTATTAGGGGATTTATCTTTTAATAAAAACTTTAAATCATGGGACTTCTTTGCCCATTTTCTTCATCTCTTTCTCAAATAGAGTCATAAAGAAAAATGAAAAATGTTTATTTAGAGAAGTAGCCAAGAAAGTCTGTTTCTTTTAAATGACTTCAGGATGAGAATCTAATATAGATTTTCACATAGAAGCTTGCTGTTTCCCTGTATGTAAATAAAAAGTCTGTGTACTCGGAATCTAAGCTGCTGCTGCTTTTGGGCTTTTATCCCCCCAATTTTTTGAGATCATTGACAAATAAAATCATAAGATATTTAAAGTGTACAAAAGAATGATTTTTTTTTAAAGATTGGCACCTGAGCTAACAACTGTTGCCAATCTTTTTTTTTTTCCCCCTGCTTTTTCTCCCCCAATCCTCTCAGCACATAGTTGTATATCTTTAGTTGTGGGTCCTCCTAGTTGTGGCATGTGGGATGCCGCCTCAACGTGGCCTGATGAGCGGTGCTGTGTCCGCGCGCAAGATCCGAACGGGTGAAACCCTGGGCTGCCCAGGGTGGAGCACGCGAAATTAACCACTCGGCCACAGGGCCGGCCCAAAATAATGTTTTGATATAGGTATACATTGTATGAGAATTCCCACAAGCAAGTTAACACATCCATCACCTCACATATTTACCTTTTTTTTTTTTGAGAGAATATTTAAGTTCTACCCTCTTAGTAAATTTCAATCATACAATACAGTGTTATCTACTATAGTTGCAGCTTTTGAGCTTTAAGAACACATTAGTCTATCTGATTTCAGCAACGTTGACCTAAAATTATACTTTAAATAGACTTTAGTTTTTAGAGCAGTTTTGGCTACAGAGCAAAATTGAGCATACAGCACAGAGAGTTCCCATATACCCTTGGCCCCTACACATGCACAACTTCCCCCACTATCACCATCCTTCATTAGAGTGGAACATTTGTTGCAATCGAACCTACATTAACATGTCATCATCATCCAAAGGTTGTACAATCTGTGGGTTTCGACAAATGTAAAATGACAGATATCCGCCATTACACTAGCATACAGAATAGTTTCACTGTTCTAAAAATCCCCTGAGCTATACCTATTATCACTCCCTCCCCCAACCCTTCGCAATCACTGATCTTTTCACTGTGTCCATAGTTTTATCTTTTCCAGAATGTCACACAGTTGGAGTCACTCAGTAAGCAGCTTTTTCTTTTTCTTTTTTTTAAGATTGGCACCTGGGCTAACAACTGTTGCCAATCCTTTTTTTTTTTCTTTTTCTGCTTTATCTCCCCAAACGCCCCCTGTACACAGTTGTATATCTTAGTTGCAGGTCCTTCTAGTTGTGGGATGTGGGATGCCACCTCAACGTGGCCTGACGAGCGGTGCCATGTCCGCACCCAGGATCCGAACCCTGGGCTGCCGCAGCGGAGCGCGTGAAGTTAACCACTCCGCCACAGAGCCGGCCCCATAAGTAGCTTTTTCAAGTACCATCTTTTACTCCCACCAATGATGTACACAGCCTCTTTTCCTACAGCTGCCCCAGAGGGTGTTGTCCAAATTATGCATGTTGGCCAACTTGATGGATTAAAGTGGTTTTTCTCTGTAGTTTAAAGTTTTCGTAGGATGAGTGAAGTTGAATTCTTTTAATATTTTTAAGGGCCATTTGTATTTTTTTTATGTGAACTGCCTGTCCATGTCCTTTGCCCATCTAATCACTTTATCAATCTGATTTTAGAATATGTGCTGCTAAAATAAGCTTTGAAAGCTTTTTAAAAAATAGATTTTTTATCTCTTCCACAGACATACTGAATCAGAAGGGCCCATTTTGGGTTTGGTAGTTTATATTCCTAAAATCTTTCCAGATTTAGAAACCACTAACCTAGACAAGAAAAAAATTGTCACTCTAAATATTTTACAATAGCTTAAGGCTACATTACCTATAAAGGTATGCTAAATGGCCACATTATTGTGCATTAAAAATTGTAACAATATAAACATTAGTATTTACCCATAGAACTTAATATAACTTTGGGAGAATGATATGGGATGCTTATGTTTCAAAAAGAAAAAACTGAGCTTTTGAGTTCTCTCAAACTTGAAGCAGGCAGCAGTTTCACGTCAGTACTACTGGCAGAGAAAACAGAAACAGAAGACCAAATCCATCAATGCCAATAAGCAAAGGAATATGAGGCGGCCTTGTACAGACCTGGAATTAATCACTTTTTCTGAGTTTGCTGCTAACTGCCAAGTTTTAATAAGATTGTTCATTTTAGGAAGCCACAAGAGTTTGTCTTACTTATTTGGCTTCAGATTAAATTTCGGAGTATTAGAAACCGGCTATCTGGAAAGGAAAGTCCTAGATCCCTCATAGGCTGATGAGCAAATAAACCCAACGTCACAAACTTTCGCCCAGAAAAGGAAACACCGACAAACAAGTCGGTCAGTTCCTAGACGGGACGAGGGGCGGCGGGGTCGGGATCCCGGGGGCGCGGCCAGCTCCCAGCCGAGAAGGGCTCCGCCGCAGCGCCCGCTCGCCCCTCCCCCGTGACGTCATAGGCAGGGCCCGCCCCCCCCCGTCGCCCCCGGGCTGCTGTTATCGCAGCAGCTCCTCAGCGCCCCGGAAGCTGTCCCTTCTCGGGGGTCATGATGGGCAGCAAGATGGCGTCTGCCAGCAGGGTCGTTCAGGTAAAGAGATTCGGTCGCCTTTCGGCACGGTGGGCGGTAGAGATGGCGCTGACTATAGCAGCAGCGCTGGGGAGGAAAGGCGGTGGCGGAGACTGCGCGGTGGCCGGGCCCTGAGCAGGGCCAGCGGCGGCGCCCGGGGGTGTGCGTGAGAATTGAACCTTGAGCCCATTGGGTCGGGCTTTGAGCCGAGGACCGGAGCTGAGGATTGGAGTCAGGCCGCGGGAGTGCCGCATCTCAGCAGGTAGGCCGTACCTGCCTCGGTCCCTGGACTGCTCTCCACCAGGCCCTTGTCAGTCCCCTTCGGAGTCTGCGGGCTCGGCTGCCCGGGCAGGAGCCGGGCCAATCGGCGTCTAGTATTGTTCGTGTGTCCCGGAGGAGCCAATCGGAGGGCAGGCGGTAGCAGAGGGGGAAAGGAAGTGAACCTTGCCTCTGACCCAGTGTCCCTTCAAGGTCTTGGGGATGTCCGGAGAACTGGCCCCGCGGGCTGCCTCCTCGCCCTGCCGCTTCTCCCCCGCCAATGCAAGCGTCTGGTTACAGGCCGGATGGGGAGAATAGAAGAAAAAAGGATATTACTTAAGTTTATCTGTAATACATGTGTTAGTGTTGGTTCCCTAAGCTTTTTGTTTTCTGAGTTTAGATTAGCAGCTAGAGGAACTTGATTGTTAATTCACACATCAGTTACTAACTCTTGATAGCTTTTGTATTTGCTTCTCCACCTGTGGTGTCTAGCTTAAATAGCAGAGGTAACAATATAGAAAGGGACACAGCTTCCACTTTTGTGGTTGGTTTGCACGATCTTTTTAAGCTCTGAAAATGTTTTATTGTATGAATAACTTTTAACTTTGATATGAGAAGTGCATTTCCCTTTAACAAGTACATCTGTTAAAAGACCTTGTCTTAAGGTTGTTTCAGTCTGAAAGATAATCCTAGATACCAGCCTTTGGTCCTGTTGCAGCAAATGATCATCCCTTATTCATTGAGTGGGTCATCAGTGAGCATTAACTAAAGATTCTGTGAGGACAAGGAGAACATCTGACAAAGGACTGGTATTCATAATACGTACGTAACCATATATACCCATAATATATAGTTCAACTTAAAAATGGGTAAAAAACTTGATACTACGCAAAAGAAGCTATCCAAATGAGCAATAAGCCTGTGAAAAGATGCTCAACATCATTACTTGATAGGAAAATACAAATTAAAACCAGGAAGTACTACTCCACCCACCAAAATGATTAAAATCGAAAAGGCTGAGAATACCAAGTGATGATGAGAATATGAAACACCAGAAATCCTCATACATTGCAGATAGGTGTATAAAATGGTACAGCCACTTGTGGAAAAGTTTTTTCAGTCTCTAATGGTTAAACATACCTGCCCTATGACCCAGCAATTCTACTCATAGGTTTATACCCAAGAGAAATGAGTGTATATACTTATTAAAAGACTTATTTAAAAATGTTCATGGCCGCTTTATTCATAATAACCCTGAAACCAGAAACAATCCAAATATCCATTAGCAGGATAAACCAACTGTGGTAGATTTGTTAAAATGGAATAGTATGCAGCAATAATAAAGAACTAAATACTCATATGTGAAAAAAATACTGAGAGAGATACAATCAGGAATGGTTTGTCTTCTAACAGAGCTGCAAAGACTTGTATTCAGATATTCATAATACAAAACAACGTGTGCTAATATTATGTAATAATTACATGTACAAAATTTATTGAGTACCTCTGTGCCAGGCCTCTACTCAGTGCTGGGCCTACAGTGCCAACAAGACAGACATGGTGCCTCTATATAGCTCAGAATTTTGCTGTTGATCCCTATTGAAGAAAGAGGAGTATTTCAACAGACTGACAGGCACAAACTGATGAGAATCCACAAAGCATGGTGTCAGCATTAAGTAGAGAAATTTGACCTGATATGGGGTATTTAGAAATAATTTTAGAAGAGTAAGTTATAGGTATTAATTAAATGCCTGCTGAATGCCAAGTAGTATACATTTGGTATGTTTGGGCTGATGTAAAAGCAGAAAGGTAATAGTTTATCATTTTGGAAAACATTTGGCTGCATGAGACACGGGAAGAAGATGGGTGGTTGGATTAGTTCAGGGTTTGAGATTTACAGGTGAGGTGAAAATAAGCCTCCAGCAAGCAGGCTGAGAGCATTGGTAAGAGAATGTTGAATGGACAGTGCCTTCTAGGCTAGATATGAAAGGAAGTCAAGTCGGGATGGAACCAGTTGACTGGGAGAAAAGGGAATGATCAAGGAAGTGAAGGACTTGATGCAACTACTAGTGGGAGTAACAGAGAAGAGAGTTATTGGTTAAAAGGTTGTAGTTGCAGTTAGATTTTAGGTTAAGATTTTAGGAATGGTACAGCTCTGAACTCAGTCAAGAATTAAGAATAAACGAAAAGAATTTTTCAGAAGTAACACTAAACTAGAAAGAATGGAAAGGTAAGTAGGCAACTCAGAAGTTTTGCTAAAGGAAATAGTGGATGAAAATTAAAAGACATCACAGAATAAAGAAGGAAGAGATTAAAAGGATTCAGGGAAAGGAATAGAAGTAGGTAAAGACAAGGAGATGCAACTTTTGTATAGTAAGTCTCTGACAAAGTAAAAGCAAATAGAATAGAATAAATCTCAAAATCTGTGATTTAATAAAACTTCCTGATCTAAAAGAAGACTTAAACGAATACCTTGTACTTGAGGGCATTAGCCCGGGATGGTTGACTGATGGCTTAGTCTAATCATTAGATTTTAAAGAAAAAAAGAAAAAACTCTTTGGTGATCCAGGCAACAAGACCAAGCACTTAAAATGAAAGTTATCAGATTGTCAACAATAATACTTCCTAAAGGAGGACATGTGGATAACATATGCAAGGTAGCGAAGGAGAGAAAATGTGAATCCAAGATTTAGCTAGCTACACTGGCCTTCAAGTATAAAGGCCACAAACTCTTCTAAACCTTGAATACCTGAGGGAATGTTGTTCCCTGGAGCCCTTTCAACCAGATCTCCCAGAGAAGGAGTTTCAGACAACTAAGAAATACTTAGTTGTACTTAGAGTTGTTTTGATATAGGACCTGGGTATGAGCATTGAGTGTATTTAATTGTAGAACTAAGACTAAATAATGGAAATTAGGGTGAAAGACTTGATGGTAATATTACTTGTTCCAACTGTATAGATGTAATATAACTTTAAAAATGGAGGAATAAGATCCAGCCCTGATGGCCTAGCTGTTAAAGCTCGGTGTGCACTGCTTCTGCAGCCAGGGTTCAGTTTCCTGGTGTGGAACTGCACGACTTGTCTGTGGGTAGCCATGCTGTGGTAGCAGCTCACATAGAAGAACTAGAAGGACTTAGAACTATGTACTAAGAATATGCAACTATGTACTGGGGCTTTGGAGAGGGGGGAGAAAAAAAGAGGAAGATTGGCCACAGATGTTAGTTCAGGGCAAATCTTCCTCAGCAAAAAAACCCCAAAAAACAAAAAAACCAATCAAAAAGAAATTGATAGAAAGTTCTTTAACGTGGCCCTGCTACTAAAAATCAAGAACAATATAAGGATGCCCAGTTTGTTTAACATTGTATTGGAAGTGTTAGCAAATGCAACTGAACAAGAGAAAACTATTAAAAGCATAACATTTGGGGCGCTGGCCTGGTGGCACAGTGGTTAAGTGCGCATGTTCCGCTTTGGCAGCCTGGGGTATGCTGGTTCAGATCCCAGGTGCGGACATGGCACCACCTGTCAAGCCATGCTCTGGCAGGCGTCCCACATATAAAGTAGAGGAAAATGGGCACAGATGTTAGCTCAGGGCCAGTCTTCCTCAGCAAAGAGAGGAGGATTGGCAGCAGATGTTAGCTCAGGGCTAATCGTCTTCAAAAAAAAGAAATGAAGAAGGAAAACAATTTCTATATGCACGTAAACAAGAGACTTTAGGAAAGTAGAAGGATATAAAATGAACTTACAGAAATTATATCTTCATGTGTGAAAACAATCACATGATGTAATGGAAGAGAAACTCTACTTATAATTAATAAACAAATAAATCCAGGCATAAACTTAAAAATGTTTACAACCTATATGAGGAAAAACTATCTCCTGAGAATCATAAAAGAAGGCTTCAACAAACGGACATACCATGTTCTTGAATAGGAATATTTATCGTCATGAAGATGTCAATTCTCCCAAAGTTAATTTAAAAATTTACTGCAGGGGCTGGCCTGGTGGTGCAGTGGTTAAGTTTGCACATTCTGCTTCGGCGGCCCAGGGTTCACCCGTTCGGATCCCGGGTGCGGACATGGCACTGCTTGGCAAGCCATGCCGTGATAGGCGTCCCACATATAAAGTAGAGGAAGATGGGCATGGATGTTAGCTCAGGGCTGATCCTCCTCAAAAAAAAAAACAAAAAAAAAACAAAGAAAGAAAAAGAAACTACATGGAGATAACATTTTTCATCAATTAGATTTTATTAAAAATGTACAAGTTAGGGGCTGGCCCCGTGCCTGAGTGGTTAGGTTCACGCACTCCGCTGCAGGCGGCCCAGTGTTTCGTTGGTTCGAATCCTGGGCGCGGACATGGCACTGCTCATCAAACCACGCTGAGGCAGCGTCCCACATGCCACAACTAGAAGGACCCACATCGAAGAATATACAACTATGTACCGGGGGGCTTTGGGGAGAAAAAGGAAAAAAATAAAATCTTTAAAAAAAAAAAATGTACAAGTTAGATAATGTCAGTCCGTTGAGAAGGCTGTGAGGAAGCAGGCACTCATTTGTTGCTATAGGAATGCAAAATAAACCACTATGAAGGGAAAATCTGGCAATAGCTTTGAAAATTATGTTTTATTTTATTTTTTAATAAATCTTGTCTTTAGATCCCTTTTTTTTTTAATTTTTTTTTTACTTTTCTTCTTTTTCTCCCCAAAGCTCCCCGGTACATAGTTGTATATTTCGTTGTGGGTCCTTCTAGTTGTGGTATGTGGGACGCTACCTCAGCGTGGTCTGATGAACAGTGCCACGTCCGCGCCCAGGATTTGAACCAATGAAACACTGGGCCGCCTGCAGCGGAGCGCGCGAACTTAACCACTCGGCCACGGGGCCAGCCCCAAATTATGTTTTATTTTTTGACCCAGCAATCCCTTTTCTAGGAATCTCTCCCACTGATATACTGGCAAAGATAAGATTAGTACAAGGATATTGACTTTATGCATTATGGTAATAGATGAAAGACTGCAAATAGCCCAAATATCCATTAACGGGACTGGGTGAATAAACTCATGGCATTATCATGAGTTCATACTGACCCCTCTGATTCCAGTCTTCACACCGCAGCGTTCTTCCTTGCCCTCCTCCATCCCATATTTGTGTTTTCTTTCAAAGGGAAATCCCTGGGTCCCCCAAACATCAATCTACGTATGTATTCATTTGCTCAGTCCTAAAGTGTATACAAAATGGTTTCAGCATAGCTATAGCTATACAACTACCAACACCAACCTACTAGGGAAAAAGTTCAAGATTTCTTTGCTTTTAGACTGACGGTATATAGTTCAAGCACTATGAAAGTTACTTGGATTAGCTCCTTTATTTTTCCCTTAGTTATATTATCCAACTAATATACAGTTAGTTATTTGTTTCTCTTTGTATTTACATTTAAAATTTAAAAAGACAACTTTGAGACAGAAAATTTGAGCATAAGCTAAGTATTAGATGATAAAGAACTACTTTTAATTTGTTAAGTCTTGTAAAAGTATTGGGATTATGGTTTAACAAAAATCCTTTTCTGTTAGTGATACACGTGGAAAGCATTAACAGACGAGATGATTGGGATTTGTTTAATGGAGGGGGGGTGGTGAAATAAGGTTGACTGTATTACTCTCGAAATTGTGTAACGTGTTTATCAGAATCTATTATATTCTCTCTACTTTTATTTATTTTTTAAATTTCTGTTAAAAAGGGGACACCAAAAAGTCTGGGATTTAATCTATAAGGGGATATTACATCATATTTTTAAGGGTACAAAAGCGATGTTGAAATAGAGTCTTTCTCCTCAGTGTATTTACCATTGTGTAAGTGTGTGCATACGTATTCACATGCCTGTATAGTTAGTTCTAACTTACAATGGTCTGTTCATTCACTTGGCAAAATTTCCTGAGCATTTACTATGTACCAGGCATTACAAAAGTGCTTTTCTCTGACTGCCTTTCCAGGAGCTTACCTCTCCTGTAATCATTGGCTCATTTATCTGTCCTCTGCACAATATTTTTAAGAGGTTCAGGATATCATGGAATCACAAAAGAGGAGATTTAAATCAGATTTTGGAATCAGGGGAAGCTTAGAGAGGAGTGATATTTGAACTGTTTTAAAAGATAAGCAGTCAGGTGTAAGCGGAGGCATGGAAGTGGGGTGAGACTGGGGCGATTTCCTGGCAAAGGATACAAGCTCTAGGTCGAATGAGGATGGAAACGGCCTGATAAATTAGGGAAATAAAAAGTACTTTGGAATACCTGGAGTAAAAGACAGTGGTTGGGAATGAGGCTGGAGAGGTAGGAGAGGCTAGTTCATGATGGGCCTTGTGAGTGCCAAATACGAGTTTGAAGTTTATCCTGAAAGCTGTTGAACGTTTTTACAACTTTTAAATGGGCTATTGACAATAGGATGGATAGAACATTCTTTCAAGAACTTTGGCTATGAAAAGGAAGAAACAGTTGCTAGAGGGAGAGAGAAGTTTTGTTTTTTAACATGAAAGACTTGAGTGTGCTTTTATGCTGACAGAGACAACTATATTCCAGCATTTTCTCAAGGCAGCAGAGTTAAAGTGGTGAGTTTTCAGGCCAGTCCCAACAAGCCTATTTGCTTCTGTACTCATATAAAATGTATAATATTTAGTGCATATATACAAGTATGTTGCAGACAAACACTTCAGTCTCACTAGATACACAGCAACTTATAGATAACTGTAGTTGAAATAGTACTCTGTTCATTAGAGTCTTAGCATTGTATATTCAGAAGATTTCATACTGAAAGTTCCATTTAAGGTCCTCTATGGCATTATTTGGAATTTTAGGGATAAAACATTAATTACTCTTCAAATATCTGTTATAAAAACAGTATTCTAAAAAGATGTATTTCTGTAGGTATAGGAAAAAGACTAAAAGGGCTATCAGATGTCTACATCTGTTTTATATGGGTTTTGGGATTATAGATAGTGTTTTTTTCTTTGTGCTTTTCTGTGTTTTTTCCCAATTTTTTACACAGAACATATGTTACTTTTGCAGTCAGAGAAAGTATTTTTTAGTTACCTAATTTTCAATATTCTTTTTGTCCCATTCTAAACTTCTAGGTATTAACATAGCAGGGAAACAACATTAGATGAGAAGTCAGGAAACTTCCAGTTCTTACCAATCAGCAGGGCGATAGATAAGTCATCAACATAAAATCTCTGCCATCTTCTTCCTGGGGTTGTTTTGAAGTCAGTTGGTAGTATGGTGAAATGTCTTGTGATGTATGAAGTACGAAGTTATTATGAATTGCAGATAAGATAAACGAGTTAATAGTTCACAGACCAGCTTTCCTGGCTGGGAAGAGTAAAATAGTAAAATTTAAAGTTGCTGTCAAATACTAAGTTATTTTAAGGACAGTATCTATTTCTGAAGTTCAGTAGATTGTTTCTTTTATAGTTAATGAGGTTATTTTAGTGCTTTATCTTTTTTTCTCATGCATTTTATGTTTCCTTTAGGTAGTCAAGCCACATACTCCATTAATAAGGTTCCCTGACAGAAGAGACAATCCTAAACCCAATGGTAAGTTGAATATTCCATTACAGGCAATATTTCTCATTTTAAAATCCGGATTATTGTAGTTTAGATCAAAATGGTGCCTTAGGTTGCATGCAAGTAGAAGTTAAGTTTTTGTTACCTCCATTTAAAAAGGTAGTGACTCAACAGTAGATGTCTCTGAATTTTTAATGATACTGAGTTTATATAGTGTGATTTTGTTCTGCCTTTCTTTTCTTCTATCCTATAGAAGAATCTCCTATGCTTACATTTGCGGACTGTGAGGAATAATAACCATTCCTATATTTCTCTCCCAGCTAACCTTTTTTTCTTGCATTCACTCATTTATCTATTCATTTAATCAGTGAATGTTTCTTAGATTGCCTTAGATCTTAGCATTCATTGCCTATAAAGTAATCGAAGATTCTGAAAAACTCCTGTTTTTCTGTGACCCTTCCTTTTTACCAGATCCTCTATCCCTGTGTTTGTTATAAGATACTTGATCTTTAATTCAGGGGGAATTTTAATAAATTTTATATGGATATTTTAACCTTATTGTAACTCTTGAATAATTAAGATATATGTGATAAACAAGTAGTAAGGTATTGAGAAAACTAATCTCATCTAAATTTACCAACTGTCTTATTCCCCGTTGTAAGACATTACCTGTAAACTCCACCATATGACAAAACTTAAATAATGTAGGTTATCCTTATGGGTTTGACTCTACTACCTAGAAATTTCATTATTTTACAAACTCGTTCAATTTAGTAATTCACTCACTACTTATTTATTTTAAAAAGAATTTTATGAAATCATATATAGCTCCTCAGCTAAGTTACTCTACAATCCTTACCTTTGAGAATTAAAGTACTTATCATTTCAAGATTGACTTGATTATTCACTAATAGATCACTCAAAATAGTATCTTAAGACACCTGAACAGTTTCTCTAATGACCCCTTTTTTCAATTTCAGTATCAGAAGTTTTGAGATCAGCAGGACTACCGTCTCACTCTTCGTCAGTTTCACAGCATTCTAAGGGAAGTAAATCACCAGATTGGCTGATGTATCAGGGTCCACCAGACACTGCAGAAATAATAAAAACATTACCTCAGAAATATAGAAGGAAACTCATGTCACAAGAAGAAATGGAATTTATCCAGGTATGTTGTTGCTCTATCACAGTACTGTGAAAACACCTTAACGGGCCGGCCCTGTGGCGCAGCAGTTAAGTGCACATGTTGCGCTTCTTGGTGGCCCGGGGTTGGCCAGTTTGGATCCCGGATGTGGACATGGCACCCCTTGGCAAGCTATGCTGTGGTAGGCATCCCATGTATAAAGTAGAGGAAGACGGGCGTGGATGTTACCTCAGGGCCAGTCTTCCTCAGCAAAAAAATAGGAGGACTGGCAGTAGTTAGCTCAGGGCTAATATTCCTCAAAAAAAAACCAAAAAAAAACCACCTTAACATTTTTTGGCTTTTGGAATTTCATATGCGGATTTACATGCTCTTCCCATTGTCTTGTCAAGATGTGTCCATAGCTCAGACAGAGATGGTCAGGTAGGCCAGGACTATGAGAAATAAACCGTGTCTGAGCCCTCAGTAAATGTGCATGAAGGGGAATATGTGTGTAGAAGTGTGATATGGTAAATAGTAATAGAGATAACCAAGTGAACAAAAGCTCTTTAGGGTCCTCAATAATTTTTCAGACTGTAAAGGGCTTCTGAGACTAAGAAATTTGAGGACCACTGATCTAGGTCAACCTTGAGTCCCTTCCAGATCTGAAATTGTTTCTAACACCGAGATGAGTGCCTACAAACAATGAAAAACCTGAAATTGTTTTAAAAAAACTAAAGATCATTTACTTAAAATGGTGTAAATTTGTATAGTGGTCATGAAAACATTTCTTCTGTAAATTTAACACCTAATCTTATTGCTTTATTTTTTGCTTTTCAGCGTGGAGGTCCAGAATAATCACTGACGACGTGGCTGCTAGTTTGTCGTCAGACAAAAGAAGTCTTTACAGTGAAGGACTTCCAAAATGACAAATGAGAAATTGTACATTAAACAACTTTAATAAATATTCTGTAAAAACATGAAATATCGAAAATTTAGATGGACGCCTGTATCTCCTAATTTATGTATCTTGGTAAGCTTCTCCACAAGCTTACCTAATTGTTTATATACTTATTAAAGTATATATTTTTAAATGTTAGCCTATTAATTTACTCTTGATTATCAAGTATTACCAGTGTTGAACGATTAAAAGCACACAATGTCTAGTAAACTATCAGGTTTCCCATAATTTCACTTTCTTTTCAGTTTCTGTTAAGACACAGAAAGAATTTTTCAGGCAAAATTCCTGCTTTCAGTAACTGCTTTTCCTGAAATTGGATGAGGATCAGTGAAATAATGACTCCATTATTTGCTGTGTTAATTCTCTTAATGTTTTTCATTCACAAAGTTATGGAGTCTAACTGGCTTAATAAGCATATCCTACTCTAAATGATAAAAATATAGGCAAAGTAAAACAAGTGACTTTGTGTTATTAAGACTGGGGAGTTAAAAAGTTATTTGTAACCTATATTCAGAAAAAAATGTCAGTATGAAATGGAAAATAAATTAAGAGATCAAGTGAATATAACATAGGAATAAATGGAGTAGAAAGTGCAATTTATTATGTTTTGAAGAGTGTTAAGAAAGTCTTGTTCTTTGGTTTACTTTACTTTTTGATTGTGATCATGTATGCAAATCCTGATAACCGTTAATTTTCTCAAACTTACTATCTGAAAGCCTCATAAAATCAACCTAAATATTTACCTTATTAAGGCAATTTATGAATAGAGCAATTTAATAGAGTCTTCCTGTGCCAAGGGTATGTATTATTGTGAAAGTAAAGCCTCACAAAGCTAAATAAATTCTCTTCCACACCTTTAATGATTTCTAAAATATGCTTTAAAGAAGTCATCCCTAATAATAAGTAGCTCATGAGCAATAGAGTAGAACTGTTGTTGAGTACATTTTTATATTTGCCCAATTGCCTGTGGGTTAATCTTTACTTGTTTTTACTATTTAGAGTTGATCTGCTTCTCTTCTAGATTCTGTGTTGTGGCCTAGTATAAATGTTGGCCAACTCAAATATGAGGTAGAGGTTTGGTGCTAGCAATAAGCTGTTCTGGTGACTCATGAAAAATACATGATTTATGATTTTTAAAAAATTTTTTAAGAAATTTATTTGAGAAATTTTCTTAAAGACTGGCACTATTCCCTTTTTTCTCCTTAGCATTCTCATTTCAGTAAAAGGAGGCCCAGGGCATTTTTTTGGCTTTCAGAAACAGAGTGGGTTCAAGTAATTAAGACTGGCTTGAGTAAGACGGTGGGCCAGCAGGTAGAAACCCCAGTACTGGAACTGCTTGTAGGCCACCTTATTACAGCTGCTGCCATGAAAGTCACAAGGAAAAAATATATCACTGTTACAGAATCTCTGAGTACAGCTATGGCAAAAAGGCGTGTCACTGGGAATTGCTGTCATAGGATGAGCCCCCAAGGAGGATTGTGTCATAGAAAGAGTTCTGGCTAGGCTTAGAGTAAATAACCTGTATTTTCATTTAGAAGTTAAGCACTTCAATGCATGTAAGCAACAGCAAATTGCTTCATTTGTCCAAGTTTCGGATCTCCTCTCCAGTACTCTACAGTGTGATAGGCAGGACCAAATTAGTGTATTGTCCATTACTGGGTAATGAATCACTCCAAAACTTAGTGACTACAAACATCAATAATCACTTAGTAGCTCATGGTTTCTCTGGGTCAGGAATTTGGAGCAGCTTGGCCGGGCAGTTCTGCTCAGTGTCTCACATGAGGTTACAATCAGGTGCCACCTGGAGCTGCAGTTATCCGAAGGCTTGATGGGGTCTGGACAATCTACTTCCGAGGTGGCTTGCTCACGTGGCTGGCAAGTCGATGTTGGCTGTTGTCAGCAGGCCTCACTTCCTCTCCATAGGGCTGCCTGAGTTAATTCATGACACGATGGCTAACTTCCCCCCAGAGCAAATGATATAAGCATGCAAGGTGGAAGCAGCAATGTCATTTATGGTCTAAACTCAAGTTGCACACACTCACTTCTTGCATATTTGATTGGTCACACATAACAGCCTGTTTCATTGTGGGAGGAGACTACACAAGTGCATTAATACTAGAAGGCAAGAATCATTGGGGCTGTCTCGGAAGCTGGCTACTACCAATGTGTGAAAGTGCTTTGTAAACTGTAAAATTCTATACAGATGCTGAATGGTATTTTATATTTACAGTGACCTAATGAACCCAGAATATCACCTAAATACTGCCTTTGTTACCCTATATAAAATGTCCCCAAATAGGAATTTACTTGTTGGCAGCATGGCATAATGGAGTGATTATCAGTTCATATGCCATGACACACTTAGGAACCTCAAGCCTCACAGGTGTACCATCAAGTTGAGCTCACTGTTTAGCTTATTTCTACTACAAGTGAGGTTAGATTACTTGTTACAGTGATGTCTTTCAGAGGAATTTTGACCTAAATCATGTGACACCATGTATCCTTGGGTATGACTTGCCACAATTAAGAGATATAAGTGGTAAAAATGGTGTGTTTTCTGCAGTGTATGAGAATTTTGCCCAGGAACACATCAGAGCTCAATAAAGACCCAAGTAGTGACAAAGAGCTGGAAGGTGATCAAATAGTTATGTAATGGCTAACATAAAATGAGCACTGATACTATTTTAAGGGTTTTTGAAGTATGAAGTCATTTAAGCCTTGCAGCAACACTATGAGTCGGGCCTATTACAGACAAGGAAACTAGGAACAGAAAGGTTAAATAATTTGCCCAAGTTAGACATTTGTGAGTGAATATTTGTGGGGCTAGTATTCAAATGCAGGCATCTAGATCCAGAGCAAGCACTCAACCTTTTTTACTTTTATCAAATTATGAGTCTTGGTATTCTGCTGCCTTCAACATAACCTCTGAAAATCAGGATTCTCAATTCTTAGAAAAATCAAATGCTGTAGAGGTTAAAACCTTGGAATTATCCTGTTTTTCCCCCATAACCCATAGCCAGACTGTCAGCAAATCCTATTGGCTAGAAGCCAAACTAGTACCACCTAATCTAGCCATCTGGATTATTGCAATAATTCTCTAACAGGGCTTCTTGTTTCTCCTTGCCCCTCTAAGTGTATAGTTTAGTCTCTCACTACAGCCAGAGTGAACCTTTTAAAACATTAAGTCAGATCATATCACTTGTCTGCTCAAAACTGCAGTGGCTTTTCAATGATGCCTTTCTTGTACCACACTATTCAAAAGTGCAAACCCTACTATCTCTATACCCTTTCCCCGCTTTATTATCTCTATAGCACTTATCTCTATGTATCAAAATATCTTTTACTTGTTTTCTCCTCCCATTGGAAGGCAGGGATGTTTGTCTTTTTCCCTGCTGATTTCTCAGAGTCTACGTACGACACAGCCTGGCACACAGTAAACAATATATATTTGCCGAAAAAATCAATGTCTTTAATTTTTGCTTTGTATGAAAATTTATGAGAATCAAAGCCTGGTACTGATCACATTTAACACTTAATTGGGCACTTTGTCTAAACTTTCTGCATGTCTCATTTAATCCTCACAACCACCTATGATGTAGTTTTATTATTTCCATTTTACAGAGTAGAAAAGTGATGACCAGAAGTCCGTTTCACAGCACAAAATTCTTCAGTTGACTTGGATTTTGTTTCCCAGGACATGCTTCTTCACAAAGGGATTGCGCGAAGAATGCCCCTCGACCAGCCCTTAAGAACTGGGCACTCGTCTAAGTAATCTGAGATTGTGGGGCTAGGCGTTCACAGGAACCGTGGCGACAGGACGCCCTTGAGCAAGAACCAGAAAGCGAGATCAGGGACAAGGCCAAGCCTTGCGCACTCATACACACCTATTAAATCCCGAACTCAGAACATCGTATTAAAATGCTGACCTGTCCCCGGTAGTGAAGAAACTGTCCAAATTAAAGCAGTAACACAGTGTCACAGACAGTCACCACGTAATAAATAAACTGCTTCCGGCAGCCACAGGCGACCACGTGACAGGGCGGGGAGTAGAGCAGCGAACCAGGGAGCCCGGCCTCGCACAGCTTCCGTGGGGCGGGCTGGGGCGGGACCGACCGACTATCACCCACGCCCATCCCGGAAGTGGGGGCGGAGCTAATAAAGCGTCGGAGCCCGGTGAACGGAAGTGGCTGTAGAGGGCTTTAAGGCTCCTTTAAATTCTTGTCGTCTTCGGAGCTCACCCCTTTCAGCTAGAGTCGGGGTTCGCGCGACCGATGGCTGTGGACGTGAAGTCGCGAGCAAAGCGTTACGAAAAACTAGACTTCCTCGGGGAGGGACAGGTAGGGCTCTCGGGCGCGGATCGGAGGGACCTGAGCAGAGAGTGCCTTGCCGCCTGACGCCCTGGCAGGTTTCTCGTGGAAGCCACAGGACTGGCCTTGGTGCTCGCTCTCTCTGGGCGAGGCCGCCGAGGCCCCCTGCTAGCCCGACGGTGAGCCCCTGAGCGGCCCCCCGGTTCTGAGGAACAGACTGCAGCGGGACGTGGATTGCCCCCCCCCAACCCCCCGCTTCAGGCCGCCGCGAGTCGGCCCCCAGAATCCCGGGTCTTTGCTTCCCCCAAATCTAAAAGGGTAAAAAGGCAAACACAAACACTACCACAGACCTAACGTTATTCCTGTGTTTTTCTCTAGTTTGCCACGGTTTACAAGGCCAGAGACAAGAACACCAACCAAATTGTCGCCATTAAGAAAGTGAGTTGCAGTTTGTTGTTTTTCCTGGAGGCTTTTTGAAGATGTCTGTATGTGTGAGCTGAAGCTAGGATTTAGTCCAGGGGTCCTGCTGCCAGCTTGAGTGCTGTTTCCCCAGACTGCTGACATCACTAACCCTCTCAAAAAGAGGCTGTTTTTCTCACTCCTCCGGGCCTGTTGGTGGGGTAGGTAACCTCCACCTTCCTGTTCCTGTTGCTACTTTGAATCTGTCTCTCCTTCGAAATCCCTACCTCCTTGGAAGCCTGTCTCCCTAATCGCTTAACCTGGCTGCCTCTTTTTCTCTCCACAGTTAGTCCTGCCATTGTCAGCTTTCTTACTTTTTCTGACTTCTCTCGTGGCCTTGTTTTCCTTTATGTTCTATAATCCAGCTACTCCCTTGGTTAAGGGTTTTACAACTCCTGACCCTTTATCTAAGTTTTTTTGATTCTACCCCTGGTTCACTGTATTCTAGCCACGCTAATCTTTCTGTCCCTTGAGCTCATTAAATTCATTCCAGTCCTAGGATCACTGCATTTGCTTTGCTTTCTCGGTAGTATATAGTTCCTCTAAAACTTGGGGTGGTTGACTCCTTTATCATTTAGATCTCACGCAATTGTCTCCTCCACAGAGAGGCCTTAGCTGGTCACTCTAACTAAAACAGGTGTGCCTCCCTCTCTCCCTAGGGTTCTGTGCCATATTTCTTTATTATCTTCATAGCATTTATCAAAATCTGGAATCTTCTTATCTATGAGTTTATTGTCTGTTTACTTAGGACTGTGGCTAGTACCTTTGTAGACACTCATTAATAATTTATTGACTCGACTGACTGATAGGATCTCTTCAAGCTGTTGGCCTGTTGAGCTCTGTAGTTGTCTGAAAGTCCTCGTGAGTTTTTTGTTTGCTTGCTTTTAATATTAATTATGATTTAGAATCCATCCAGTTTCTCTGTGATAGACTTTGTCACTTTGAAGGTGACTCATGGTGGAATCTTCTTTTACATTTAATTTTTATTTCAAATAATACGTCTTTGTGGTTTTAAAAGTCAAGAGGCCAAGGCTTTTTAACATGCCTGACTCTTCTACCCCTGCTTTTCACTCCTTGGAACAATCACTTTCAACTCCTATAAAACTCTTTCCTCTGGTATTTACCTCCATTTCGTTGAGTAATATGCTTATATCATTATTTCTTGAGTGGTCCCCCCCCCCCCCCCCCCCCCCCCCCCGCAGTTTTAGACGTTATCTGTGTTTCCCACTATAAACATTGAGGATTTGGTGCTTGTGCACCTTCCCCTCCCAACTCACCTAATTTCTGCTCCTGTTCATTTATTAACATTTATGTTTAATTTTACCAAAAAGGAATAACAAACTATTCTGTATTCTTTCACCTCTTGTGTCTTGGACTTTTAAAATATCATTGATCTACCTCATCCTTTTAAAGAGATCATACTGAATTTATGTTTTCCAGTTTATTTAACCAATTCTTATTGGTGGCCTTTTGGAGTGTTTCTCATTTTTCAGTATTTGTCTCAAATATATGTATCTCAACAATATATAGTATTCCATACTTTTAAACTTCAGATATATATATATATAAAACATTTTTATGCAACTTGTTTTTCTGAATCAACATCATTTCTGAAATCTTCCACATTGATACATGTAGATCTAATTTATTCATGCTCACTGATAATTAGATTCCATTATATGACTGCACTAAAATTTGTCTAACCAAACTCTTGTTGGTAAACACTTAGGCTGGTTTTTTCCCCGTGTTTCCCCCAATATAGTCCTTCTACAGACATTCCTATACACATATGAGTTTCTTTAGAAAAAGTGTATCTGTAGTTGAGACCAAATATGAATTATTGCTACCTAGAGAATACACAGCATCGGCCTCACCAGATAGTGCCAGATTGCTCTCCAAAATGGTTGGACCCATCTAACCTCTTGCTACATCCTCACCATCCTTGTATTGTCAGACTTTACAACATTTGTCAATTAGATTGTTTTACAGTCTCTGGTTGTTGTTTCAGTTAATACTTCTCTATTACCAGTGGGATTGGTCATCTTTTCTTAGATTTATTGGCTTTTTAGACTTTCTCCTACCTATTTTTCTGTTAGGTTGCTTATAAATTTTTTTTTCCTAAGGATTTCATGTAATTCTTTATATATTCTGGGTATTGAGCCTTTGTTAGAAATATGCATTGAAGATATCATCTCCCAGTCTTTCACTAGGCTTTTATTTTATTTATTTATTTATTTTTTGAGGAAGATTAGCCCTGAGCTAACATCTGCTGCCTATCCTCCTCTTTTTGCTGAGGAAGACTGGCCCTGAGCTAACATCCGTGCCCATCTTCCTCTACTTTATATGTGGGACGCCTGCCACAGCGTGGCTTGCCAAGCGGTGCCGTGTCCGCACCCGGGATCCAAACCAGCGAACCCTGGGCTGCCCAAGCAGAACATGCGCACTTAACTGCTGAGCCACTGGGCTGACCCCAGCTTTAAGTTTATTTATGGTATCTTTTGAGGCACAGAAATTTTTAATTTTAACCTGGTTGAATTTATCTGTTTTTTTCCCTTTATGAGTTTCCTTTTTTCTGTGCTTCCCTACCTCCAGGTTATAAAGAATTCTACTATATTTTCTTCTAAAAATTTAAAAGTATCACTTTTCACATTAAAGTCTTTATTCCGTCTGAAGTTTTTTCTCTCTTATTTAATATGGGGTTCCAATATTTTTTTCCCAGCTATCCCAACACTATTGATATGCTGTCCTTTTCCTGGGAAGTTGTAATGCTGAGGTCCTCATATATTTGTAATGCCAAGTTACAGTGTATACTTGGATCCATTTCTGGCACACTAGTCTTTTCTTTTAATTTTATTTATTTGAGTTTGTAATAGTTTACATCATTGTGAAATTTCAGTTGTACATTATTTCTTGTCTGCACCATGTAAGTGCTCCCCTTCACCCCATGTGCCCACCCTCCACCCCCCGCCCCTGATAACCACTGAACTGTTTTCTTTGTCTGTGTGTTTGTTTATATTCCACATATGAGTGAAATCATCTGCTGTTTGTCTTTCTGAGTCTGGCTTATTTCCCTTAGCATATACGCTCCAGGTCTGTCCATCTTGTTGCAAATGGGATGATTTTGTCTTTTTTTCTGGCTGAGTAGTATTCCATTGTGTATGTATATATGTATACACCACATCTTCTTTATCGAATCATCAGTCGATGGGCACTTGGGTTGCTTCCATGTTTTGGCTATTGTGAATAGTGCTTCGGTGAACATAGGGGTGCATATGTTACTCTGGATTGTTGATTTCAAGTTGTTTGGGTAGATACCCAGTAGTGGGATGGTTGGGTCATATGGTATCTCTATTTTTCGTTTTTTGAGGAATCTGCATACTGTTTTCCATAGTGGCTGCACCAG